>NC_057814.1:581598438-581868893 GCF_018294505.1 Triticum aestivum | reverse complement strand
TGGGAGGAGGGCTGCCGGCAGAGGAGGGAGGAGGGACGAGGGGGCGGCCAGAGGAGGAGGGAGGAGGGGCAGCCGGAGGAGGAGGGAGGGAAGGAGGGAGGCGGAGGATGGAGGGAGTAGCTCGGTGGAGGAGCAACACGGCGGCGGCAGCGGACGACGGGTTCGGTGCAGGCGAGAGTGAGTGAGAGGGAGAGTGAGTGAGAGGGAGAGTGAGTGAGAGGGTCGTGCGCGTGGTGAGGATAAGGTAAGGTAGTAGTAGTGTGGTTCCGTGAAAAGCGCTACTGCTACGGAACGTAGCAGTAGCGCTGGGTGCAGATACGCGCTACTTCTAAGTGGGGCTAGCCATCTGCGCCCAGTACAAACATAGCAGCAGCGCGTTTTCCTAGCACGCGCTACTGCTAAAATAGTAGCAGTAGCGCGGTTTATTTAAACACGCTACACTAAGTAGCAGTAGTGCACTATTTTGTCCAGCGCTACTGCTAAGATGTTGTGTATAAGGTTTTCCCTAGTAGTGCATGGACATAGCACTATAGGTGGAATAGAATATGGTGGTTGTGGAGAAGATAAAAAGAAGGAGATAGGCTCACATCAACTAGGCGTATCAACAGGCTATGGAGATGCCCATTAATAGATATCAATGTGAGTGAGTAGGGATTGCCATGCAACAGATGCACTAGAGCTATAAGTTTATGAAAGCTTAAAAAAGAAACTAAGTGGGTGTGCATCCAACTCGCTTGCTCACGAAGACCTAGGGCTATTTGAGGAAGCCCATCATTGGAATATATACAAGCCAAGTTATATAATGAAAAATTTGCACTAGTAAATGAAAGTGACAACATAGGAGACTCTCTATCATGAAGATCATGGTGCTACTTTGAAGCACAAGTGTGGAAAAAGGATAGTAACATTGCCCCTTCTCTCTTTTCTCTTTTTTTTGGTGGGCTTCTTTGGCCTCTTTTATTTTTTTGTGGGCTTCTTTGACTTCTTTTATTTTCTGTAAAGTCCGGAGACTCATCCCAATTTCTGAGGGAATTATAACTTCCATCATTGTTTCCTCACATGGGACAATGCTCTAATAATGATGATCATCACACATTTATTTATTTATGACTCAAGAATTACAACTCGATACTTAGAACAAAATATGACTCTATATGAATGCCTCCGGCGGTGTACTGGGATGTGCAACGATCTAACGTAGCAAATGACATCAAAAAACGGACAAGCCATGTAAACATCATGCTAGCTATCTTACAATCATGAAAAGCAATATGACAATGATGGTATGTGATGTCTACTACACAACCTTCTTCTTGTAGACGTTGTTGGGCCTCCAAGTGCAGAGGTTTGTAGGACAGTAGCAAATTTCCCTCAAGTAGATGACCTAAGGTTTATCAATCCGTGGGAGGAGTAGGTTGAAGATGGTCACTCTCAAACAACCCTGCAACCAAATAACAAAGAGTCTCTTGTGTCCCCAACACACCCAATACAATGGTAAATTGTATAGGTGCACTAGTTCGGCGAAGAGATGATACAAGTGCAATATGGATGGTAGATATAGGTTTTTGTAATCTGAAAATATAAAAACAGCAAGGTAACAAGCGATAAAAGTGAGCGTAAATGGTATTGCAATGCTAGGAAACAAGGCCTAGGGTTCATACTTTCACTAGTGCAAGTCCTCTCAACAATAATAACATAACTGGATCATATAACTATCCCTCAACATGCAACAAAGAGTCACTCCAAAGTCACTAATAGCGGAGAACAAACGAACAGATTATTGTAGGGTACGAAACCACCTCAAAGTTATCCTTTCTAATCGATCTATTCAAGAGTCCGTAGTAAAATAACACGAAGCTATTCTTTCCGTTCGATCTATCCTAGAGTTCGTACTAGAATAACACCTTAAGACACAAATCAACCAAAACCCTAATGCCACCTAGATACTCCAATGTAACCTCAAGTATCCGTGGGTATGATTATACGATATGCATCACACAATCTCAGATTCATCTATTCAACCAACACAAAGAACTTCAAAGAGTGCCCCAAAGTTTCTACCGGAGAGTCAAGACGAAAACATGTGCCAACCCCTATGCATAAGTTCACAAGGTCACCGAACCCACAAGTTGATCACCAAAACATACATCAAGTAGATCACGTGAATATCCCATTGTCACCACAGATAAGCACATGCAAGACATACATCAAGTGTTCTCAAATCCTTAAAGACTCAATCCGATAAGATAACTTCAAAGGGAAAACTCAATGCATTACAAGAGAGTAGAGGGGGAGAAACATCATAAGATCCAACTATAATAGCAAAGCTCGCGGTACATCAAGATCGTGCCAAATCAAGAACACGAGAGAGAGAGAGAGAGATCAAACACATAGCTACTGGTACATACCCTCAGCCCCGAGGGTGAACTACTCCCTCCTCGTCATGGAGAGTGCAGGGATGATGAAGATGGCCACCGGTGAGGGATCCCCGCTCCGGCAGGGTGTCGGAATAGGGTCTCGATTGGTTTTTGGTGGCTATAGAGGCTTACGGCGGTGGAACTCCCGATCTAGGTTATGTTCTAGAAGTTTGGGTATATATAAGAGGTTTTGGCGTCGCGAACAAGGGGGGTCTTCGAGGTGGCCACGAGGTAGGGGGGTGCGCCCAGGGGGTAGGGCGCGCCCCACCCTCGTGGGTGCCTCGGGACTCTTATGGCCCATCTCCGGTGCTCCGTGGGCTTCTTTTGGTCCAAAAACGATCTCCATGAAATTTTAGGTCAATTGGACTCCGTTTGGTTTTCCTTTTCTACGATACTCAAAAACAAGAAAAAAAATAGAAACTGGCACTGGGCTCTAGGGTTAATAGGTTAGTCCCAAAAATCATATAAAATAGCATATAAATGCATATAAAACATCCAAGATTGATAATATAATAGCATGGAACAATCAAAAATTATAGATACATTGGAGACGTATCAATATGTGTCATAATAAACAGAATGGTGGAAGTTGCATGGCAATATATCTCGGAATGGCTATGGAAATGCCATAATAGGTAGGTATGGTGGCTGTTTTGAGGAAGGTATAAGGTGGGTGTAAGGCACCGACGAAAGTTGCACGGTACTAGAGAGGCTAGCAATGGTGGAAGGGTTAGAGTGCGTATAATCCATGGACTCAACATTAGTCATAAAGAACTCACATACTTATTGCAAAAGTCTATTAGTCATTGGAACAAAGTACTACGCGCATGCTCCTAGGGGGATATATTGGTAGGAAAAGACCATCGCTTGTCCCCGACCGCCACTCATAAGGCAGACAATCAATAAATAAATCATTCTCCGACTTCATCACATCACATAACGGTTCACCATACATGCATGCTACGAGAATCACAAACTTTAACACAAGTATTTCTACCAATCCACAATTACTCACTAGCATGACTCTAATATCACCATCTTTATCCCTCAAAACAATCATAAGGAATCAAACTTCACATAGTATTCAATGCACTTTATATGAAAGTTTTTATTTTATCTCTCTTGGATGCCCATCATATTAGGACTAAATTCATAACCAAAGCAAATTACCATGCTATTTAGAGAGACTCTCAAAATAATATAAGTGAAGCATGAGAGTTCAACAATTTCTATAAAATAAAGCCACCGCCGTGCTCTAAAAAGATATAAGTGAAGCACTAGAGCAAAATTGCCTAGCTCAAAAGATATAAGTGAAGCACATAGAGTATTCTAATAAATCACGATTCATGCGCGTCCCTCTCAAAAGGTGTGTACATGTAGCGACCCGATCCGAATGGACCGAAGTCTCTATGCTTAAGTGTCATCCCTGGATCGGTATTGCTAACACACACATTACTCGAGGATTTATAGCAGAGTTCAATCACCCACTTATTACATTGAGAGTCTCATAAAGAGTACTTATTACAATAATATGGCTGAAGGCCATCTAAATAAAATAACTACGGATGCTTCGAAGATAAATGAGTCCATCCAATTCCACGGCAAAACTGAGTGCATGACAACGACCTATCACACCTTACTCTTCATCTGAAAATTCTGCAACATGAGACATTGCAGCCGTGTAGGTCAGCACATGGAATATGCTGGCAAGATCACACTATAGAACGCTAATGAATAACAACTATCACTACATGCATATTTGGCTTGTGGAGGCTCTAAGTTTAACATTTGCATCAAGCTATTTTTTCCCTACAACAAAGGAATAGATATAATTTAACTACCAAGTTTATGCCATTAATGAGAAGGTACCCCCAACTAAATCCCAAAAATAACAAGTATAATTAATAATAACCCAACAAATTCATTACGTAAAGTGATGAGATCAAACAATAATTCAAATACCAGATACTCAAGATGTCCATAACCCGGGACCCGGCTAATCATGATTAGTGTGTACACTCTGTAGAGGTTTGCCCACTTTTCCCCACAAGACTCGATCTCCTCCGTTGAATTTCTCGCACTACATGATGTTTGAGAAACAGATGATCGAGACACAGTCTTTCTGAAGCATTAACTCTTTACTCTGGGTAGACAGTTACACCTACTTTCCCCTACATCTGCTAGCCTACCACTGAAAGAGGTTACACAACATACTCAACTATGCCAGAGCCCATAATGGCTTGTGGCTGCACACGAAAGTTTCTAGCATGAATAATCTTATGATCCTTTTGAGCCTGGGTGGCATTCAACAGGATGATCACACGGGTACTCCGGGGTATCCTAGGACAGCACTGGATTCTCCAGATGCCCGCAACCAATCCACCCAGATGTGTATTAAAGTAGCCACCTTAAGTTTCCCTTAGTTAATATTACTCTCACAACTTCCATGAATCTCACATACCAATCCCCATCTATGAGCATGGCTAAGCAATATGAGCATTACGTATATTCCCGGGGTGAATCAAAGGTAATAGGTTCCTACCTCATCAACTACATAGCAATAACCACATGTTCGCAATCCTACGTATGAAATATTTGAGGGTTGAAACAAATGCATACAAAATGGGGAGTAAAGGGTATGATCAAAGTGTAACTTGCCTTGCTGACGATCGGAAAACCCTAGAGATTCGTAGTAGCAAGGTTCGCACTTTGGAAAATCTATCATAGACAAGCATACATAAGCACTCATGCATAAGATGCAAAGAAAAAACAGAGAAAATATCTAAACAGAAAGTTCAAATGAAGAGCATTGATTTGCAAAAAGAATCGATCAAATCGGGATGACGAAACTCAAATTATGATCAAAAGAAGTTCAAATTCAAATATGTTTGAAACCAAATTTTAAACTTTCAAAAACATGTTCAAGCTGATTATCTGGATAGAGGGGGTCATAACAAAGAATTTGGCGTTGGTTTCATTGGATTTGGATAAACGAGCAAAAAGTTGTGAGGATTTAAAGAACAGGGACTAATCTACGAAGAAAATATTACGGATGGGTCTCTGGCCGAAAATAAACAGAAAAAGAAAAATCTATCGGACGAACGTCCGCTACAGAACCTAATCTAACGAATTTGTTCGCTACAGAACCCAAACGAACGAACGATTGCTAAATAGATCGAACCGAAAAATAAACCAAACGAAAAACCAAAAACCTAAAAAGAAAACCGGCGAACTGGGGCGGTTTATTACCGGACCGGGAAAACCGGCGGTTCAGGCGGCGGGTCGGGCGGTTCCGGCGGCAGCGGGCTCCGATGGTGTCGGCGAGGTGGCAGGGCGGCGGCTCGGCGAATGGCGGCGCTAGCGCAGGGCGGTGGTGGCGCGGGGCGACGCGGCTGGCGGCGGCTAGCGGCGCGATAGCGGCTTCGGCGTCGGCGGCGGCTTGGCTCGAGGCGGGAGGCGGCGGCGGCTTGTGAGGAAGAGGGGGCAGCGCTTATAAAGGGGCCCGGGGGGGTCCAACTTGGGGAAGGGGGCGGCGGGGCGGCATGGGCGAGCCTGATGATACGTCTCCAACGTATCTATAATTTTTGATTGTTCCATGCTATATTATATTCTGTTTTGGACATTATTGGGCTTTATTATACACTTTTATATTATTTTTGGGACTAACCTATTAACCGGAGGCCCAGCCCAAAATTGTTTTTTTGCCTATTTCAGAGTTTCGCAGAAAAAGAATATCAAACGGAGTCCAAACGGAATGAAACCTTCGGGAACGTGATTTTCGGAATGAACGTGATCCAGAGGACTTGGACCCTACGTCAAGACATCAACTAGGAAGGCACGAGGTAGGGGGGCGTGCCTACCCCCTGGGCGTGCCCTCCACTCTTGTGGGCCCCCTGTTGCTCCACCGACGTACTCCTTCCTCCTATATACCTACGTACCCCCAAACTACCAAATACGGAGCCAAAAACCTAATTCCACCGCCGCAACCTTCTGTACCCGTGAGATCCCATCTTGGGGCCTGTTCCGGAGCTCCGCCGGAGGGGGCATCGATCACGGAGGGCTTCTACATCAACACCATAGCCTCTCCGATGATGTGTGAGTAGTTTATCTCAGACCTTCGGGTCCATAGTTATTAGCTAGATGGCTTCTTCTCTCTTTTTGGATCTCAATACAATGTTCTCCCCCTCTCTCGTGGAGATCTATTCAATGTAATCTTCTTTTGCGGTGTGTTTGTTGAGACCAATGAATTGTGGGTTTATGATGAAGTTTATCTATGAACAATATTTGAATCTTCTTTGAATTCTTTTATGTATGATTGGTTATCTTTGCAAGTCTCTTTGAATTATCAGTTTGGTTTGGCCTACTAGATTGATCTTTCTTGCAATGGGAGAAGTTCTTAGCTTTGGGTTCAATCTTGCGGTGTCCTTTCCCAGTGACAGTAGGGGCAGCAAGGCACGTATTGTATTGTTGCCATCGAGGATAACAAGATGGGGTTTATATCATATTGCATGAGTTTATCCCTCTACATCATGTCATCTTGCTTAAAGCGTTACTCTGTTCTTATGAACTTAATACTCTAGATGCATGCTGGATAGCGGTCGATGTGTGGAGTAATAGTAGTAGATGCAGGCAGGAGTCGGTCTACTTGTCTCAGACGTGATGCCTATATACATGATCATACCTAGATATTCTCATAACTATGCTCAATTCTGTCAATTGCTCAACAGTAATTTGTTCACCCACCGTAATACTTATGCTCTCGAGAGAAGCCACTAGTGAAACCTATGGCCCCCGGGTCTATTTTCCATCATATTAATCTTCCATCAACAAACTATTTCCATTGCCTTTTATTTTACTTTGCATCTTTATCATAAAAATACCAAAAATATTATCTTATCATATCTATCAGATCTCACTCTCGTAAGTGACCGTGAAGGGATTGGCAACCCCTTTATTACATTGGTTGCGAGGATTTATTTGTTTATGTAGGTGCGAGGGACTTGTGCGTGGCTTCCTACTGGATTGATACCTTGGTTCTCAAAAACTGAGGGAAATACTTACGCTACTTTGCTGCATCACCCTTTCCTCTTCAAGGGAAAACCAACGTAGTGCTCAAGAGGTAGCACCTGACTCCGGCGAGTCCGAGTCGGGCGCGGCGGAGGTAGGCGGTGGCGCGGCTGGGCCGGCTGGGCTTCGGCCCAGCTCAGTCCGAAAGGTTAAAAAAACATTTTCTGAAAATACGAAACAAGGAAAAACCTAATAAAATATTTTTAAAAATTCCAGAAAAATTCACATAATTCCCTCCTAATAATTGGACTAATGTGAACATGTTTCTAGACCTAAATGCCTAAAATAAAATACACATTTTTAGTACAAATAAAATAACTGAACACACAAATAAAACCAAATAAAAAATATATTTTATTCAAAATTAAATTTCCAATATTTCTTTGCTATTTTAGAAGAAGTCATATTATCTTCCCTCATTATTTTAAATAATTGGAAAAATAATTTCGAATAAAACACTTTGGTCCAATTTACCAATTTTGAAAAATTCAAAAATGGATTTTCGTGAAAACCTCCAACTCTCTCAATTGTTCCTTGAGTTGCTTAAGGTTTCTAGGATCAGGAATTCAAATAAAACAAACTAAAAAATGCACAGATTATGGATGTCTATGATGATGTAATGCATGACATCCAAATTGAAAATTGGGATGTTACAAACCTACCCCCCTTAAGATGAATCTCGCCCTCGAGATTCGGGTTGGCTAGCAAAAAGGTGTGGGTGGTCTTTCCATAGGTCTTCTTCTCGCTCCCAGGTGGCTTCCTCCTCGGAATGGTGGCTCCACTGAACTTTGCAAAACTTGATGACCTTACTGCGTGTGACTTGGTTGGCGAACTCGAGAATCTTGACGGGTTTCTCCTCATAAGTCAGGTCACTTTCCAACTGAATTGCTTCCAGGGGCATTGTATCTCTCAGAGGAATATCGGCCATCTCTGCATGGCACTTCTTCAACTGGGAAACGTGAAACACATCATGAACTCCCGACAATCCTTCTGGTAATTCCAACTTGTAGGCAACTTCACCCATACACTCCAAAACTCGGTATGGCCCTACAAAACTTGGTGCTAACTTTCCTTTGACTCCAAATCGTTTAACTCCTCGAAGTGGTGACACACGAAGATATGCTCTGTCTCCGACTTCATAGGTTACCGCCCTGCGTTTAGTATCGACATAACTCTTCTGCCTGGACTGGGCTACCTTGAGTCTATCATGAATCAACTTGACCTTCTCTTCAGACTCTCTGATCAAATCTGGTCCGAATAATTGTCGATCTCCAACTTCATCCCACATCAACGGTGTCCCGCATCTCCTTCCATACAAAGCTTCGAAAGGGGCCATCTTCAAACTAGCCTGATAGCTATTGTTATATGAGAACTCTGCGTAAGGCAAATTATCATCCCAACTAGACCCATAGTCTAGTGCACAAGCTCTCAACATGTCCTCCAGAATCTGGTTGACTCTCTCGGTCTTCCCATCTGTCTGCGGATGAAAGGTTGTACTGAACTCCAGCCTGGTACCCAAAGTTTGGTGTAACTGATTCCAAAACTTCGAAGTAAATTGTGTTCCTCTATCTGATACGATGGTCCTCAGAACTCCATGCAGACATACAATCCTGGTCATATATATCTTGGCCAACTTCGCGCTCGTATAAGTGGTTTTCACGGGGATAAAGTGAGCCACTTTGGTCAAGCGATCAACTACAACCTAGATGGAGTCATATCCTGAACGTGTCCTGGGTAATCCGGTGATGAAATCCATGCCAAGCTTATCCCACTTCCAGTCGGGTATCAACAAAGGCTGAAGTAATCCTGCTGGTTCTGGTGTTCTGCGTTGACTCTTTGATAGACGTCGCATACTGCTACATACTTGGTGATATCCTTCTTCATACCTGTCCACTAAAAATGTTCCTTCAAATACAGATACGTCTTGGTGTTGCCTGGGTGAATCGAGTATGGCGAATCATGAGCTTCCTGAAGAATTAACTTCCTGATCTCTGGGTCATTGGGAACATAGATGCGATCCTGAAACCATAAAGTTCCGTGTTCATTCTCACGAAAAACTTTGGCCTTACCTTTACTCATCCTTTCTTTTATCTTTGCAATTTCCTTATCATTCTTCCGAGCTTCTCGGATCTTTTCCAATAGGATGGACTGAACTTCCAACGCTGCAACAAAACCTCTCGGAACTATCTCCAAGCAAAGTTCTCTGAGATTGTCGGCTAACTCCTGAGGTATTCCTCCGGTTATGAGAGTATTCACATAACTCTTGCGGCTCAAAGCGTCGGCCACGACGTTGGCCTTTCCTGGGTGATAATGCAATTTCATGTCATAATCCTTTATGAGCTCCAACCATCTCCTCTGCCTGAGGTTCAACTCCTTCTACGTGAAAATGTACTTCAAACTCTTATGATTCGTGTAAACATCACAACGATTTCCGACAACAAAATGCCTCCAGGTCTTGAGCGCATGCACTACGGCTGCTAACTCCAAATCACGCATGGCATAATTCAACTCATGAGGTCGAAGCTGACATGAGGCATATGAAACAACTCTTCCTTCTTGCATAAGTACGCCTCCAAGTCCCTGGCGAGAAGCGTCGCAATATACTTGGAAATCCTTGCGTATATTCGGAAGAATTAACACTGGGGCTGTAACCAAACATTTCTTCAACTCCTGAAAACTGGCCTCACAATCCTCGGTCAATTTAAACTTGGTGTCCTTCTTCAATAACTCCATCATGGGCTTCACGATCTTGTAAAAAATTGAAGGAAATATGCCCTGGAGGCAATAATAAAGTTATTATTTATTTCCTTATTTCATGATAAATGTTTATTATTCGTGCTAGAATTGTAATAACCGGAAACTTGATACATGTGTGAATACATAGACAAACATAGTGTCACTAGTATGCCTCTACTTGACTAGCTCGTCGAATCAAAGATGGTTAAGTTTCCTAGCCATGGACATGAGTTGTCATTTGATTAACGGGATCACATCATTAGGAGAATGATGTGATTGACTTGACCCATTCCGTTAGCTTAGCACTTGATCGTTTAGTATGTTGCTATAGCTTTCTTCATGACTTATACATGTTCCTATGACTATGAGATTATGCAACTCCCGTTTACCAGAGGAACACTTTGTGTGCTACCAAACGTCACAACGTAACTGGGTGATTATAAAGGTGCTCTAAAGGTGTCTCCGAAGGTACTTGTTGAGTTGGCGTATTTCGAGATTAGGATTTGTCACTCCGATTGTCGGAGAGGTATCTCTGGGCCCTCTCAGTAATGCACACCACTATAAGCCTTGCAAGCAATGTGACTAATGAGTTAGTTACAGGATGATGCATTACATAACGAGTAAAGAGACTTGCCGGTAATGAGATTGCACTAGGTATTGAGATACCGACGATCGAATCTCGGGCAAGTAACATACCGATAACAAAGGGGAACAACGCATGTTGTCATGCGATTTGACTGATAAAGATCTTCGTAGAATATGTGGGAGCCAATATGAGCATTCAGGTTCCGCTATTGGTTATTGACCGGAGACGTGTCTCGGTCATGTCTACATAGTTCTCGAACCCGTAGGGTCCGCACGCTTAAAGTTTGGTGACGATCGGCATTATGAGTTTATGTTTTGATGTACCGAAGGTAGTTCGGAGTCCCGGATGAGATCGGGGACATGACGAGGAGTCTCAAAATGGTCGAGACGGAAAGATCGATATATTGGACGACTATATTCGGACATCGGAAAGGTTCCGAGTGGTTTGGGTATTTTTTGGAGTACCGAGGAGTTACGGGAATACGGGGAAGAAGTATATGGGCCTTATTGGGCTTTAGGGGAGAGAGAGAGGCAGGCTGCGCCCCCTAAGGCCAAGTCCGAATTGGACTAGGGGGAGGGGCTGCGCCCCCTCCTTCCTTCTCTTCTTTCTTCCCCTTCCTTGTCTCCTTCTCCTACTACATGGAAGGGGGGGAATCCTACTCCCGGTGGGAGTAGGACTCCCCAGGGCGCGCCATAGAGAGGGCCGGCCCCTCCCCTCCTCCACTCCTTTATATACTTGGCCATGGGGCACCCCATAGACACACAGGTTGATCTGTTGATCTCTCCCAGCCGTGTGCGGTGCCCCCCACCATAATCCACCTCGATCATATCGTAGCGGTGCTTAGGCGAAGCCCTGCGTCGGTAGCATCATCATCACCATCATCACGCCGTCGTGCTGACGAAACTCTCCGGCGAAGCTTTGCTGGATCGGAGCTCGCGGGACGTCATCGAGCTGAATGTGTGCTGAACTCGGAGGTGCCGTACGTTCGGTACTTGGATTGGTTGGATCATGAAGACGTACGACTACATCAACCGCGTTGTGTTAACGCTTCCGCTTTCGGTCTATGAGGGTACGTGGACACACTCTCCCCTCTCGTTGCTATGCATCACCATGATCCTGTGTGTGCGTAGGAAATTTTGATATTACTACGTTCCCCAACAGTGGTATCAGAGCCAGGTTTTATGCGTAGATGTTATATGCACGAGTAGAACGCAAGTGAGTTGTGGGCGATACAAGTCATACTTCTTACCAGCATGTCATACTTTGGTTTGGCGGTATTGTTGGATGAAGCGGCCCGGACCGACATTACGCGTACGCTTACATGAGACTGGTTCTACCGACGTACTTTGCACACAGGTGGCTGGCGGGTGTCAGTTTCTCCAACTTTAGTTGAACCGAGTGTGGCTACGCCCGGTCATTGAGAAGGTTTAAACAACACTAACTTGACGAACTATCGTTGTGATTTTGATGCATAGGTAAGAACGGTTCTTGCTCAGCCCGTAGCAGCCACGTAAAACTTGCAACAAAGTAGAGGATGTCTAACTTGTTTTTGCAGGGCATGTTGCGATGTGATATGGTCAAGGCATGATGCTATATTTTATTGTATGAGATGATCATGTTTTGTAACCGAGTTATCGGCAACTGGCAGGAGCCATATGGTTGTCGCTTTATTGTATGCAATGCAATCGCCCTGTAATTGCTTTACTTTATCACCAAGCGGTAGCGATAGTCGTAGAAGCAATAGTTGGAGAGACGACAATGATGCTACGATGGAGATCAAGGTGTCGCGCCGGTGACGATGGTGATCATGACGGTGCTTCAGAGATGGAGATCATAAGCACAAGATGATGATGGCCATATCATATCACTTATATTGATTGCATGTGATGTTTATCCTTTATGCATCTTATTCTGCTTTGATTGACGGTAGCATTATAAGATGATCTCTCACTAAATTTCAAGATAAAAGTGTTCTCCCTGAGTATGCACCATTGCCAAAGTTCGTCGTGCCAAGACACCACGTGATGATCGGGTGTGATAAGCTCTACGTTCATCTACAACGGGTGCAAGCCAGTTTTGCACATGCCGAATACTCAGGTTAAACTTGACGAGCCTAGCATATGCAGCTATGGCCTCGGAACACTGAGACCAAAAGGTCGAGTGTGAATCATATAGAAGATATGATGAACATAGTGATGTTCACCATTGAAAACTACTCCATCTCACGTGATGATCGGACATGGTTTAGTTGATTTGGATCACGTGATCACTTAGATGATTAGAGGGATGTCTATCTAAGTGGGAGTTCTTAAGTAATATGATTAATTTAACTTTAATTTATCATGAACTTAGTCCTGGTAGTATTAGCATATCTATGTTGTAGATCAATAGCTCGCGTTTAGCTCCCCTGTTTTATTTTTGATATGTTCCTAGAGAAAACTATGTTGAAAAATGTTAGTAGCAATGATGCGGATTGGGTCCGTGATCTGAGGATTATCCTCATTGCTGCACAGAAGAATTATGTCCTTGATGCACCGCTAGGTGACAGACCGATTGCAGGAGCAAAAGCAGACGTTATGAATGTTTGGCAAGCTCGATATGATGACTACTTGATAGTTTAGTGCACCATGCTTTACGGCTTAGAATCGGGGCTTCAAAGACGATTTTGAAACACCACAGAGCATATGAGATGTTACAAGAGTTGAAATTAGTATTTCAGACTCATGCCCATGTCGAAAGGCTTAAGACCTTTGACAAGTACTTTGCCTACAAGATGGAGGAGAATAGCTCAACTAGTGAGCATGTGTTCAGAATGTCTGAGTACTACAATCGCTTGAATCAAGTGGGAGTTAATCTTCAAGATAAGATAGTGATTGACAAAGTTCTCTAGTCACTATCACCAAGTTACTAGAACTTCGTGATGAACTTTAATATGCAAGGGATAACGGAAACGATTCCCAAGCTCTTCGTGATGCTGAAATCGACGAAGGTAGAAATCAAGAAAAACATCAAGTGTTGATGGTTGACGAGACCACTTCAAGTGTTGATGGTTGACGAGACCACTAGTTTCAAGAAAAGGGCAAAGGGAAGAAGGGGAACTTCAAAAAGAACGGCAAGCAAGTTGCTGCTCAAGTGAAGAAGCCCAAGTCTGGACCTAAGCCTGAGACTAAGTGCTTCTACTGCAAAGGGACTGGTCACTGGAAGCGGAACTGCCCCAACTGTTTGGTGGATAAGAAGGATGGCAAAGTGAACAAGCTATATTTGACATACATATTATCGATGTGTACTTTACTAGTGTTTATAGCAACCCCTCGGTATTTAATACTGGTTTAGTTGCTAAGAGAAGTAACTCGAAACGGGAGTTGCAGAATGAACAGAGACTAGTTAATGGTGATGTGACGATGTGTGTTGGAAGTGGTTCCAAGATTGATATGATCATCATCACACACTTCCTATACTTTCGGGATTAGTGTTGAACCTAAATAAATGTAATTTGGAGTTTGCGTTAAGCATGAATATGATTTGATCATGTTTATTGCAATACGTTTATGCATTTAAAATCAGAGAATAATTGTTATTCTGTTTACATGAATAAAACCTTCGATGGTCATACACCCAATGAAAATAGTTCGTTGGATCTCGATCGTAGTGATACACATATTCATAATATTGAAGCCAAAAGATGCAAAGTTATAATGATAGTGCAACTTATTTGTGGCACTGCCATTTAGGTCATATTGGTGTAAAGCGCATGAATAAACTCCATGCTGATGGGCTTTTGGAATCACTTGATTATGAATCACTTGATACTTGCGAACCATGCCTCATGGGCAAGATGACTAAGACTCCGATCTCCGGAACAATGGAGCAAGCAACAAACTTGTTGGAAATAATACATACTGATGTATACGGTCCGATGAGTGTTGAGGCTCGCGGCGGGGATCATTATTTTCTGACCTTCACAGATGATTTGAGCAGATATGGGTATATCTACTGGATGAAACATAAGTCTGAAACATTTGAAAAGTTCAAAGAATTTCAGAGTGAAGTGGAAAATCATCGTGACAATAAAATAAATAAGTTTCTACGATCTGATCGCGGAGACGAGTATTTGAGTTACGAGTTTGGTCTTTAATTAAAACAATGTGGAATAGTTTCACAAATTCGTGCCACCTGGAACACCACAGCATAATGGTGTGTCCGAACGTCATAACCATACTTTATTGGATATAGTGCAATCTATGATGTTTCTTGCCGATTTACCACTATCATTTTGGGGTTATGCATTAGAGACAACTGCATTCATGTTAAAAAGGGCACCATCTGAATCCGTTGAGATGACACTGTATGAACTGTGGTTTAGCAAGAAACCTAAGTTGTCGTTTCTTAAAGTTTGGGGTTGTGATGCTTATGTGAAAAAGTTTCATCCTGATAAGCTCAAACCGAAATCGGAGAAATGTGTTTTCATAGGATACCCAAAGGAGACAGTTGGGTACACCTTCTATCACAGATCCGAAGGCAAGACATTCGTTGCTAAGAATGTATCCTTTCTGGAGAAGGAGTTTCTCTCGAAAGAAGTGAGTGGGAGGAAAGTAGAACTTGATGAGGTAACTGTACCTGCTCCCTTATTGGAAAGTAGTTCATCACAGAAATCTATTCCTATGACTCCTACACCAATTAGTGAGGAAGCTAATGATGATGATCATGCAACTTCAGATCAAGTTACTACCGAACCTTGTAGGTCAACCAGAGTGAGATCCGCGCCAGAGTGGTACGGTAATCCTGTCCTGGAGGTCATGTTACTTGACCATGACGAACCTACGAACTATGAGGAAGAGATGATGAGCCGAGATTCCGCGAAATGGCTTGAGGCCATGAAATCTGAGATGGGATCCATGTATGACAACAAAGTGTGGACTTTGGTTGACTTGCCCGATGATCGGCAAGCCATAGAAAATAAATGGATCTTCAAGAGGAAGACGGACGCTGATAGTAGTGTTACTATCTACAAAGCTCGAATTGTCGCAAAAAATGTTTTCGACAAGTTCAAGATGTTGAATACAATGAGATTTTCTCACTTGTATCGATGCATAAGTCTGCCCGAATCATGTTAGCAATTGCCACATTTTATGAAATATGGCAAATGGATAACAAAACTGCATTCCTTAATGGATTTATTAAAGAAGAGTTGTATATGATGCAACCCTAAGATTTTGTCAATCCTAAAGGTGCTAACAAAATATGCAAGCTCCAGCGATCCATCTACGGACTGGTGCAAGCATCTCGGAGTTGGAATATATGCTTTGATAAGTTGATCAAACCATATAGTTTTATACAGACTTACGGTGAAGCCTGTATTTACAAGAAAGTGAGTGGGAGCACTACAGCCTTTCTGATATGTATATGTGGATGACATATTGTTGAATAGAAATGATGTAGAATTTTCTGGAAAGCATAAAGGAGTATTTGAAAGAAGTTCTTCAAAGAAGACCTCGGTGAAGCTACTTACATATTGAACATCAAAATCTATAGAGATAGATCAAGACGCTTGATAAGATTTTCAATGAGAATATACCTTGACAAGTTTTTGAATTAGTTCAAGATGGAACAGTCAAAGAAGGAGTTCTTGCCTGTGTTTCAAGGTGTGAAGTTGAGTGAAGACTCAAAACCCGACCACGGCAGAAAATAGAAAGAGAATGAAAAGTCATTCCCTATGCCTCAGTCATAGGTTCTATAAAGTATGCTATGTTGTGTACCAGAACTATTGTGTACCTCACCAAGAGTTTGGCAAGGGAGTACAATAGTGATCTAGGAGTAGATCACTGGACGGCGGTCAAAATTATCCTTAGTGGAATAAGGATATGTTTTCTAGATTATGGAGGTGACAAAAGGTTCATCGTAAAGGGTTATGTCAATGCAAGTTTGGACACTGATCCAGATGACTTTAAGTATCAATCTAGATACGTATTGAAAGTGGGAGCAATTAGCTAGAGTAGCTCCGTGGAGAGCATTGTTGACATAGAAATTTGCAAAATACATACGTATCTGAATGTGGCAGACCCATAGACTAAACTTCTCTCACAAGCAAAACATGATCACATCTTAGTACTCTTTGGATGTTAATCACGTAGCGATGTGAACTAGATTATTGACTCTAGTAAACCCTTTGGGTGTTGGTCACATGACAATGTGAACTATGGGTGTTAATCACATGGTGATGTGAACTATTGATGTTAAATCACATGGCGATGTGAACTACATTATTGACTCTAGTGCAAGTGGGAGTCTGAAGGAAATATGCCCTAGAGGCAATAATAAAGTTATTATTTATTTCCTTATTTCATGATAAATGTTTATTATTCATGCTAGAATTGTATTAACCGGAAACTTGATACATGTGTGAATACATAGACAAACATAGTGTCACTAGTATGCCTCTACTTGACTAGCTCGTTGAATCAAAGATGGTTAAGTTTCCTAGCCATGGACATGAGTTTTCATTTGATTAACGGGATCACATCATTAGGAGAATGATGTGATTGACTTGACCCATTCCGTTAGCTTAGCACTTGATCGTTTAGTATGTTGCTATAGCTTTCTTCATGACTTATACATGTTCCTATGACTATGAGATTATCCAACTCCCGTTTACCGGAGGAACACTTTGTGTGCTACCAAACGTCACAACGTAACTGGGTGATTATAAAGGTGCTCTAAAGGTGTCTCCGAAGGTACTTGTTGAGTTGGCGTATTTCGAGATTAGGATTTGTCACTCCGATTGTCGGAGAGGTATCTCTGGGCCCTCTCGGTAATGCACATCACTATAAGCCTTGCAAGCAATGTGACTAATGAGTTAGTTACAGGATGATGCATTACATAACGAGTAAAGAGACTTGCCGGTAACGAGATTGAACTAGGTATTGAGATACCGACGATCGAATCTCGGGCAAGTAACATACCAATGACAAAGGGAACAACGCATGTTGTTATGCGGTTTGACCGATAAAGATCTTCGTAGAATATGTGGGAGCCAATATGAGCATCCAGGTTCCGCTATTGGTTATTGACCGGAGACGTGTCTCGGTCATGTCTACATAGTTCTCGAACCCGTAGGGTCCGCACGCTTAAAGTTTGGTGACGATCGGTATTATTAGTTTATGTTTTGATGTACCGAAGGTAGTTCGGAGTCCCGGATGTGATCGGGGACATGACGAGGAGTCTCAAAATGGTCGAGACGTAAAGATCGATATATTGGACGACTATATTCGGACATCGGAAAGGTTCCGAGTGGTTTGAGTATTTTTTGGAGTACCGAGGAGTTACGGGAATACGGGGAAGAAGTATATGGGCCTTATTGGGCTTTAGGGGGGAGAGAGAGGCACGCTGCGCGCCCCCCCAAGGCCTAGTCCTAATTAGACTAGGGGGAGGGGCTGCGCCCCCTCCTTCCTTCTCTTCTTTCTTCCCCTTCCTTGTCTCCTACTCCTACTACATGGAAGGGGGGAATCCTACTCCCGGAGGGAGTAGGACTCCCCAGGGCGCGCCATAGAGAGGGTCGGCCCCTCCCCTCCTCCACTCCTTTATATACGTGGCCATGGCGCACCCCATAGACACACAGGTTGATCTGTTGATCTCTCCCAGCCGTGTGCGGTGCCCCCCCACCATAATCCACCTCGATCATATCGTAGCGGTGCTTAGGCGAAGCCTTGCGTCGGTAGCATCATCATCACCATCATCACGCCGTCGTGCTGACGAAACTCTCCGGCGAAGCTTTGCTGGATCGGAGCTCGCGGGACATTATCGAGCTGAACGTGTGCTGAACTCGGAGGTGCCGTACGTCCGGTACTTGGATCGGTCGGATCGTGAAGACGTACGACTACATCAACCGCGTTGTGTTAACGCTTCCGCTTTCGGTTTATGAGGGTACGTGGACACACTCTCCCCTCTCGTTGCTATGCATCACCATGATCCTGTGTGTGCGTAGGAAACTTTGAAATTACTACGTTCCCCAACAAAAATTTCAATAAATCTCCAATAATATCCTACAAGTCCAAGGAAACTGCGTATCTCTCCAACTGAGGTGGGTGCCAGCCACTCAGTGACAGACTGATCTTTGGAAGGGTCTATTGCTGTACCTTCTCCTGATATAACATGTCCGAGGAATCCGACTTCCTTCAACCAAAACTCGCATTTGCTGAACTTGGCATATAGCTAGTGTTCCCTGAGCTTCTCGAGCACCAAGCGCAAATGTTCCTTGTGTTCTTCTTCATTCTTCAAGTACAACAATATATCATCAATGAACACCACAACAAACTTATCCAAGAATTCCATGAACTCCTTATTCATCATACTCATAACTCCAGCTAAGACATGTGCGGTGCAGAAGGCCTGCTGAAACTGATCCCAAGTCACATTGGCCACGGGGTAAGTGGCGGTGTAGTTCTCCCACCATGAGGCTGCGGGTCCATCCAGTTGATGTGCGGCAAAGCGCACCTTCTCAGCATCAGTTCAACCTGCGATAGTCAGCTCCCTTCCAACCTTGTGGAGCCAGTCATCAGCAACAGTCGGCTTGGTGCTGGTAGAGAACACCAGCAGATTCAACCTTAGGAAACGAGCTAGGTTGTCAACTGGGGTGGTGGCGATGGGTTGTTGTTGTTGTTGTTGTTGCCTTGGTTCTGGATGAGCATCTGCATCAAGGCGTTCTGCTGTTGGATCAACTGGGTGAGCTCCGGCGGGAAGGCGAATCCAGGGTCACGTCTCGGAGGCATCTGATAGGTTAGAGGGGTGAGAACAGAATAGAATAGGTCTAATGAGATATTTCACCACCCATATGCACATGGGACAAACATATTCAATCCACACCACTCAATTTCAAGCAAGATTCATACAATCGATCTAAGCTACTATTACAAAATCTCACGAACGATCTCTAACTACATGGAAGAAATCTAATAGTAATATGGTCGTCGACTAGAGATTTTGATCGGTAGAAGAATCCATAATATCCGCTCCAGCTTCGTCTTCAAAATCATCACTGTCCTCATCATCGCTGTCGGGGTCCGTGTCTGTGTCATCTAGTATGATGTAGTCTTCAGAACGGATGTCCACTTCAGGTTCGGGCTTCACCATGGATATTCCTAGCTTCCTCTTCACGTCTTCATTCTGCTCCAGTAGCACAGCAATTTCCTCTTTGTATCCATCGCGTGTTGCCTTGAGTTCCTATTCTAGCTCCATATTCCGGGTCATTACCTTCTTGGTATCTATCATGTTAGCGCACATCTGATTCTCATATCGACGAATGTGCTGGTTCATCTCCTGTATGTAGGCTGCAATAGATCTATCCTTCCTGGTGCGAATCATCTCCCATTGCTCATCTCGGCGTCCACATATCTGGTAGATGGTGTCTTTGAGATCCTTGTTGTACACCTCGCCTATGCGTCCAATGGTGATGTGGGCGACCTTGCTCTTTCCTAAACTCCAGGTTGGTGCATCGAAGGAAAACTCGATGGGCTCGGTAATTGGCGCAAAAGTCCTTCCTGGAACACGAACTTGAATCGTCCAGCACTCCTCTTCTGGTAAAGTTGCAGTGAAGGTCCTGGTGAAGCTTGGTATGCTGATGTTCAGGTACTTAGTGACTTCCTTCAAGTGTCGTCCGAAAGGGGTGTCATCATCCGGCTGAGTGAACTTGTTCCTGGGGTCCGACATCTATAGAGCAGAAATAGAGAAGAATTAGAAATGAGTAGAGAAGAGTATCCTGTGGCTTTTTCCTAGTGGTCGCGTCCTACAGTCAGCGTGTGCTCTGATACCATCTTGTAGCGACCCGATCCCAATGGACTGAAGTCTCTGTGCTTAAGTGTCATCCCTAGACCGGTATTGCTGACGCACACAGTACTCGAGGATTTATAGCACAGTTCAATCATACACTTATTACATCGAGAGTCTCATAAAGAGTACTTATTACAATAATATGGCTGAAGGCCATCTAAATAAAATAACTGTGGAAGCTTCGAAGATAAATGAGTCCATCCAACTCCACGGCAAAACTGAGTGCATGACAATGACCTATCGCACCTTACTCTTCGTCTGAAAATTCTGCAACATGAGACGTTGCAGCCATGTAGGTCAACACATGCAATATGCTGGCAAGATCACACTATAGAACACTAATGAATAACAACTATCACTACATGCATATTTGGCTGGTGGAGGCTCTAGTTTAACATTTGCATAAAGCTAATTTTCCCTACAACAAAGGAATAGATATAATTTAACTACCAACTTTATGCCATTATTGAAAAGGTACCCCCAACTCAATCCCAAAATTAACAAGTATAATTAATAATAACCCAACAAATTCATTAAGTAAAGTGATGAGATCAAACAATAATTCAAATACCAGATACTCAAGATGTCCATAACCGGGGACCCGGCTACTCATGATTAGTTTGTACACTCTGCAGAGGTTTGCACACTTTTCCCCACAAGACTCGATCTCCTCCGTTGAATTTTTCGCACTACATGATGTTTGAGAAACGGATTATCGAGACACAGTCTTTCTGAAGCATTAACTCTTTACTCTGGGTAGACAGTTACACCTACGTTCCCCTACATCTGCTAGCCTACCACTGAAAGAGGTTACACAACACACTCAACTATGCCAGAGCCCATAATGGCTTGTGGCTGCACACGGAAGTTTCTAGCATGAATAATCTTATGATCCTTTTGAGCCTGGGTGGCATTCAACAGGATGATCACACGGGTACTCCGGGATATCCTAGGACAGCAGTGGATTCTCCAGATGCCCGCAACCAATCCACCTAGATGTGTATTAAAGTAGCCACCTTAAGTTTCCCTTAGTTAATATTACTCTTGCAACTTCCATGAATCTCACGTACCAATCCCCGTCTATGAGCATGACTAAGCAATATGAGCATAACGTATATTACCAGGGTGAATTAAAGGTAATAGGTTCCTACCTCATCAACCACATAGCAATAACCACATGTTCCCAATCCTACTCAAGCAATATTTGAGGGTTGAAACTAATGCATAAAAACTGGGTAGTAAAGGGTATGATCAAAGTGTAACTTGCCTTGCTGACGATCGGAAAACCCTAGAGATTCGTAGTAGCAAGCTTCGCACTCCGAAAAATCTATCATAGACTAACAATAGCATACATAAGCACTCAAGCATAAGATGCAAAGAAAACCCAGAGAAAATGATCTAAACAGAAAGTTCAAATGAAGAGCATTGATTTGCAAAAAGAATCGATCTAATCGGGATTACGAAACTCAAATTACGATCAAAAGAAGTTCAAATTCAAATCTATTTGAAACCAAGTTTTAAACTTTCAAAAGCATGTTCAAGTTGATTATATGGACAGAGGGGATCATAACCAAGAATTTGGCGTTGGTTTCGTTGGATTTGGATATACGAGCAAAAAGTTGTGAGGGTTTAAAAAACAGGGACTAATCTGTGAAGAAAAAATTATGGATGGGTCCCTGGCCGAAAATAAAAAGAAAAAGAAAAATCTATTAGACAAACGTCCGCTACAAAACCTAATCTAACGAATCTGTTCGCTACAGAACCCTAACAAATGAAAGATCGTTAAATAGATCGAACTGAAAAATAAACCGAACGAAAAACCGAAAACCTAAAAAGAAAACCGGCGAACTGGGGCGGTTTATTACCGGACCGAGAAAACCGGCGTTTCAGGCGGCGGGTCGGGCGGTTCTGGCGGCAGGGGGCTCTGGCGGCGTCGATGAGGGGGCGGGGTGGCGGCTCGGCGAACGGCGGTGGTGGCGCGGGGCAGCGCGGCTGGCGGCAGCGGCAGGCGGCGTCCGCGGCGGCTTGTAGCGGCGGCGGCGGCTCAGCTCGAGGCGGGAGGCGGCGGCGGCTTGTGAGGAAGAGGGGGGGCTGCGGCGCTTATAAAGGGGCCCCGGGAGGTCCGACTTGGGGAAGTGGGCGGCGGGGCGGCATGGGCGAGCTGGAATCCGGCGAGTTCGTGTCGGGCGCGGCGGAGGTAGGCGGTGGCGCAGCTGGGCCGGCTGGGCTTCGACCCAGTTCGGTCTAAAAGGTTTTTTTAATATTTTCCAAAAATACGAAAAAAGGAAAAACCTAAAAAAATATTTTTAAAAATTCCAAAAAAATTCACATAATTCCCTCCTAATAATTGGACTAATGTGAACATTTTTCTGGACCTAAATGCCTAAGATAAAATAAGTTTTTTTAGTACAAATAAAATAATTGAACACGCAAATAAAATCAAATAAAAAATATATTTTATTCAAAATTAAATTTCCAATATTTCTTTGCTGTTTTAGAAGAAGTAATATTATCTTCCCTAATTATTTTATTTATTTGAAATAATTGGGGAAATAATTTCGTATAAAACACTTTGATCCAATTTGCCAATTTTGAAAAATTCAAAAATGGATTTTCTTGAAAACCTCCAACTCTCTCAATTGGTCCTTGAGTTGCTTAAGGTTTCTAGGATCAGAAATTGAAATAAAACAAACTAAAAAATGCACAGATTATGGATGCCTATGATGATCTAATGCATCACATCCAAATTGAAAATTGGGATGTTAGAGTACAACAAGGATGATTGTGGCAAATTAAAAAGCAAAGACTCATATCATACAAAATGCTCCAAGCAAAACACATATCATGTGGTGAATAAAAATATAGCCTCAAGTATATTTACCGATAGACGAAGACGAAAGAGGGGATGCCTTCTGGGGCATCCCCAAGCTTAGGCTCTTGGTTGTCCTTAAATATCACCTTGGGGTGCCTTGGGCATCCCCAAGCTTAGGCTCTTGCCACTTCTTATTCCATAGTCCATCAAATCTTTACCCAAAACTTGAAAACTTCACAACACAAAACTCAACAGAAAACTCATGAGATCCGTTAGTATAAGAAAATAAATCACCACTTTTTGTACTGTTGTGAATTCATTCTTTATTTATATTGGTGTGGTATCTACCGTATTCCAACTTCTCCATGGTTCATACCCCCCGATACTACCCATAGATTCATCAAAATAAGCAAACAACACACAGAAAACAGAATATATGAAAAACAAAATAGTCTGTAACAATTTGTAAAC
Source organism: Triticum aestivum (assembly GCF_018294505.1). Classification (NCBI taxonomy): domain Eukaryota; kingdom Viridiplantae; phylum Streptophyta; class Magnoliopsida; order Poales; family Poaceae; genus Triticum; species Triticum aestivum. The sequence continues at coordinate 581,844,982 of NC_057814.1, read as the reverse complement.
TTCAAATACTTCTGTAACTCCAAAAATTTAGGATAACAGAGGCAATTTGTATATCAATCATGTGCAAAAAGAATCAGTATTTTATCCCGCTTCTGTTAAAAATGAGAATTATTTTACTGGGTGCAAAAGTTTTTGTTTTTCAGCAAGATCAAATCAACTATCACTGTAAGCCATCCCAAAGGTCTTACTCGGCTCAAACACTAATTAAAACACCCAAACACAATTACTATATAGGTACTAATGTGTATTTTATTCAAGAATAGTAGCAAAAAAACAAAAGAATAATTGGGTTGCCTCCCAACAAGCACTATTGTTTAACGCCCCTAGCTAGGCATAAAAACATAGATCTAGGTATTGGGGACTCATAATAGATTCATATGGCAACTTAATTTTCTTTCTAGGAAAGTGTTCCATGCCCTTCCTTAACGGAAATTGAAATCTAATGCTTCCTTCTTTCATATCAATAATTGCACCAATTGTTCTAAGGAAACTCTACCAAGAATAATAGGACATGTAGGATTGCAATCTATATCAAGAACAATGAAATCTACGGGCACATAATTCCTATTTGCAACAATAATAACATCATTTATCCTTCCCGTAGGTTTCTTAATAATGGAATCCGCAAGATGCAAATTTAAAGAACAATCATCAAATTCACGGAAACCTAATACTTCACATAAAGTTTTTGGAATCGTGGAAACGTTAGCACCCAAATCACACAAAGCATGGCACTCATAGTCTTTAATCTTAATCTTAATAGTAGGTTCCCACTCATCATAAAGTTTTCTAGGAATAGAAACTTCCAATTCAAGCTTTTCTTCAAAAGATTTCATCATCACATCAACAATATGTTTAGTAAAAGCTTTATTTTGATTATAAGCATGAGGAAAATTCAATATGGATTGCAACAAGGAAATACAATCTATCAAAGAACAATTATCATAATTAAAATCTTTGAAATCCAAAAGAGTGGGTTCATTGCTACTTAAAGTTATAACCTCTCCAATCCCATTTTTATCAGTTTTTGCATCAAGATCTATAAACTCCGAGTCATTGGGACGCCTTTTAGCTAAAGTTAACTCATCTCCAGTCCCATCTTTATCAAGATTTATATTAGAAAACAAAGATTCAATAGTAGTCACATCAATCACTTTAAGATCTTCATCATTATTTTCACAAAGCTACAAGAACACACTTTTACAAACCAATCTCGCTTAGCACGCATCTTAGCGGTTCTTTTTTTGCACTCATCAATGTAAATTCTCATAGCTTTGAGATATTCATTAATATCATGCTTGGGTGGAATAGATCTAATTTTCAAAGAATCAATCTCAAGAGAAATTTTATCCATGTTCCTAGCCAAATCATCAATCTTAAGCAATTTTTCTTCAACCAAAGCATTGAAATTCTTTTGATAAATAATAAATTCTTTAATATTGTTCTCAAGATCAGAGGGCATCTTATTAGAATTTCCATAAGATTTTTTTAGTAATTACCATAATTATTAGAGCAATTACTAGGAAACGGCCTAGCATTAAAATTACCTTTATACGCGTTATTACCAAAATTGTTCCTACCAACAAAATTCACATCCATATATTCATTATTATTCTCAATCAAAGTAGACAAAGGCATATCATTAGGATCAATAGGAGCACTCTTGCTAGCAAATAATTTCACAAGTCAATCCATCTTTCCACTCAAGACATTAATCTCTTCAATCGCATGCACTTTTTTACTAGTAGAAGATCTTTCGGTGTGCCATTTAGAATAATTAACCATAATATTATCTAGGAGTTTAGTAGCTTCTCCTAAAGTAATTTCCATAAAAGTACCTTTCGTGGACGAATCTAAAAGATTTCTAGAAGCAAAATTCAGTCCGGCATAAATTTTTTGTATGATCATCCACAAATTTAAACCATGAGTAAGGCAATTTTGTATCATCAATTTCATCCTCTCCCAAGATTGTGCAACATGTTCATGATCAAGTTGCTTAAAATTCATAATATCGTTCCTAAGGGAGATGATCTTAGCGGGAGGAAAATACTTGGAAATAAAAGGATCTTTACACTTATTCCATGAATCAATACTATCTTTAGGCAAAGATGAAAACCAAGTTTTAACACAATATCGAAGTGAGAACGGAAATAGCTTTAATTTAATAATATCATTATCCACATCTTTTTTCTTTTGCATATCACACAACTCAACAAAATTATTTAGATGGAATGCGGCATTTTCACTACGAAGGCCGGAAAATTGATCTTTCATAACAAGATTCAGCAAAGCGGCATTAATTTCATAAGATTCCGCACTAGTGGTGGGAGCAATCGGAGTACTAATAAAATCATTATTATTAGTATTGGAAAAGTCACACAACTTGGTATTCTCTTGAGTCATCGTGCCAAAGCAAGTAATCTAACACACGAGGAAACAAAGAGCAAGCGAAAATACGAACGAAAGAAGGGCGAATAAAAAGGCAAATCTTTTTGTAAATTGCTTTAGAAGTGGGGAAGAGGAAAACGAGAGGCAAATGGCAAATAAGGTAATGCAAGAGATGAGGGTTTATGATGGATACTTGGTAGGCTTGACGTAGATCTCCCCGGCAACGGCGCCAGAAATTCTTCCTACTACTTCTTGAGCTTGCGTTGGTTTTTCCCTTGAAGAGGAAAGGGTGATGCAGCACAGTAGAGATACGTATTTCCCTCATTTAAGAACCAAGGTATCAATCCAGTAGGAGAAACACGCAAGTCCCCAATAAATGCACCTACACAAACAATCAAACACTTGCACCCAACGCGATAAAGGGGTTGTCAATCCCTTCACGGTCACTTGCAAAGGTGAGATGTGATAGAGATAGATAAAACTAAATAAAAGATAACTAAATATTTTTGTTTTTTTGGTTTATAGATCTGAAAATAAAATATTGCAAAATAGTAGATCGGAAACAAATATGATGGAAAATAGACCTGGGGGCCAAAGGTTTCACTAGAGGCTTCTCTCTTGAAGGAAAATAATACGGTGGGTGAACAAATTACTATCAAGCAATTGATAGAAAAGCGCAAAGCTATGAAGATATCCAAGGCAATGATTATCCATATAGGCATCATGTCTGTATCAAGTAGACCGCCGACTCCTGCCTGCATCTACTACTATTACTCCACACATCGACCGCTATCCAACATGCATCTAGAGTATTAAGTTCATAAAGAACGGAGTAACACCTTAAGTAAGATGACATGATGTATAGGAATAAAACTCAAGCAATATGATGAAAACCCCATCTTTTTATCCTCGATGGCAACAGTTTAATACGTGTCTCGCTACCCCTACTTTGTCACTGGGTGAAATCACGCAAGATTGAACCCGAAGCTAAGCACCTCTCCCATTGCAAGAAAAACTATCAGGACCCCGATTCCAAGTCACATAGATCTAGCCGGTAACACCTCATATCACTTTGCGGCCTCATGCACGGTATTCCCACGGGTGTCGCCTTACCATGGCCTGGGACCGTTTATGCCTTTTGGCTCACGTATATGATAGTGTCGCTAGCATCCATATGACAGAGAACCGGGGCCGACATGACTAGTCGTGAACCCAAAGTGGCACTAACTTACGAGGACATGCATACATGAATCAACATCGAGCATGTCGGTCAGCAACGTGCGAATCCGGGCTGTAGCACTGGGCTAACAGGACTCTGGGAACCCGGGCTGTAGCAGGCTAGGCAGGACTCCGGATGTCACCGCGTGACATTTCCCTGAAGGGACAGACACAGGAACGAAGTGAATCACATGCCGGCCAGTCAAGTGTTCCGGAGCAGTAGTGCTGGGCTAGCAGGACTCCGGTGAACCGGGCTGTAGCGGACTACTATGGCTCATGGAAGCACAAGACTACATTTCCCCATAAGAGAGGCTACCAAGGATAAACAACTAGGTTGTCGAATCCCACACATACCAAGCATTTCAATCATACACACAATATGCTCGATATGTGTAAATACAACATGGCATCACAACATAACTCTACGACTCAAGTATGTATTCATTAGGCTCCGAGGAGCCAAGTATTACAAACATGGGTCTCATGACCCCAACATACAGAGCATACAAACAACAAGCACATGCGGAAGCTTAACTTGTCTGAGTACAGACAACTACAAATGAAGAAGGCTGAGAAGCCTGACTATCTACAAGACCCTGCCGAGGGCACAAAATCGTAGCTGAGGTAACAAGCTAAACGTCGAAGTCCACGCGGAACTACTAGCGAGACTAACGTCTCTCTGCAAAAACATAAAATAGGCAAACGTGTGTACAAATGTACCCAGCAAGACTTACATCAGAACTAACTACATATGCATCGGTATCAACAAAGGGGGTGGTGGAGTTTAACTGCAGCAAGCCAGCTTTGACTCGGTGGCTATCCTGAACTACGACTACAAGTAACTCTTTGAGGTGGCGCACACGAGTCCACATATTCACCATATCAATACACCACTATGGATCCGCTCCCGTCTCCCTACGAGAAGGCCATCCATAGCACTCACGCTTATCTTGCGCATTTTAGAGTATCCACTTTCACTTGTCTATAAACTGTTATAGGCAACCCAGAAGTCCATTACCGCGGACACGGCTATTCGAATAGATCATTTATAACCCTGCAGGGGTGTACTTCTTCACACATGTTTCCACCACTTAGTGTCTGCACACGAGATGTGCTCGGCAGACTTCAAGCGAAAGCCGACGTTGGTGTAGACCACGACCTACCTAAACACTCAAGTCTCTAGTCCAGGTTTATCGCCTATTCAGGTTCCATCCGCAGGGAGTCCGGCCGAGGTTTCCACATACGGCCCCGAATGATGTGTACAGGGTTCCGCGACACCAAACTGGCGCCCGGCATACCCGGCCATGTGCCTACCGCATCACAGCCCACCCCTCGGGTCAGCGCTATGCACGGCCCCCAGCATACTACAAACACTAGAAACTACTTGCAACTCCTGGACAGAGGACTAGCGTGGTTAAGAAGTCGAGCGGGGTCATATTTCAGGGCCCAATGCATGGTAGTAGCTGTTTCATGGATCACAAACACAGAACTCGGTTCCTGTGGACGGCTTCAATGAGACAACCCACCATGTACTCCTACATGGCCTCTCACCGCTACCTTTACCAAATCATGTTCACACACTTAGCTCACACACAGTAGGACATGTTCATCACCATTCCAATTCACCCCCGATGAATCAGACCTGACTCAACTCTAAGCAGTAGCAGGCATGACAAACAAGCATGAATGAGTAGGCACATCAGGGCTCAAACAACTGTTGGAAATATGCCCTAGAGGCAATAATAAAATGGTTATTATTGTATTTCCTTGTTCATGATAATTGTCCATTGTTCATGCTATAATTGTATTAACTGGAAACCATAATACATGTGTGAATACATAGACCACAACATGTCCCTAGTAAGCCTCTAGTTGACTAGCTCGTTGATTAATAGATGGTTATGGTTTCCTGACCATGGACATTGGATGTCATTGATAACGGGATCACATCATTAGGAGAATGATGTGATGGACAAGACCAAATCCTAAGCATAGCACAAGATCGTGTAGTTCGTTTGCTAGAGCTTTTCTAATGTCAAGTATCATTTCCTTAGACCATGAGATTGTGCAACTCCCAGATACCGTAGGAATGCTTTGGGTGTATCAAACGTCACAACGTAACTGGGTGGCTATAAAGGTGCACTACAGGTATCTCCGAAAGTGTCTGTTGGGTTGGCACGAATCGAGACTGGGATTTGTCACTCCGTATGACGGAGAGGTATCTCTGGGCCCACTCGGTAATGCATCATCATAATGAGCTCAATGTGACTAATGAGTTAGCCACGGGATCACGCGTTACAGAACGAGTAAAGTGACTTGCCGGTAACGAGATTGAACGAGGTATTGGGATACCGACGATCGAATCTCGGGCAAGTAACATACCGATAGACAAAGGGAATTGTATACGGGATTGATTGAATCCCCGACATCGTGGTTCATCCGATGAGATCATCGTGGAACATGTGTGAGCCAATATGGGTATCCAGATCCCGCTATTGGTTATTGGCCGGAGAGGTGTCTCGGTCATGTCTGCATGGTTCCCGAACCCGTAGGGTCTACACACTTAAGGTTCGGTGACGCTAGAGTTGTTATGGGAAATAGTATGTGGTTATCGAAGGTTGTTCGGAGTCCCGGATGAGATCCCGGACATCACGAGGAGTTTCGGAATGGTCCGGCGGTGAAGATCGATATATTGGAGGAAGGGTATTGGAGTCCGGAAGTGTTCCGGGGGTACCAGGCTATGGCCAGCATGACCGAAAGGTGTTTCGGGAGCCCCGGCAAGTGTTGGAGGGCCTCATGGGCCAAAGGGGAAGGGGCAAACCAGTCCACTAAGGGGTGGTGCGCCCCCCACACCCTTTCCCACGTTACTTGGGGAGGTGGGGCGCCTCCACCTGGCTTGGGAGGCAAGCCTCCACCTGCTTGGCTTGGGGGGCAAGTCTCCCTAGGATTTTCCCTAGGGAGATCCAATCTGCTTGGCCGCCGCCCCCTAGGGGAAACCCTAGGGCGCCTCCCCCTCTCCCCTTGCCCCTATATATAGTGGAGGGGTGGGAGGGCAGCCGCACCTCTTCCCTGGCGCAGCCCTCTCCTCCTCCAACTCCTCCTCCTCCTCCGTAGTGCTTGGCGAAGCCCTGCCGGAGAACCACGAGCCCCATTGCCACCATGCCATCGTGCTGCTGGAGTTCTCCCTCAACTTATCCTCTCCCCTTGCTGGATCAAGAAGGAGGAGACGTCCCCGGGCTGTACGTGTGTTGAACGCGGAGGCGCCGTCCGTTCGGCGCTAGATCGGATCTTCCGCGATTTGAATCGCCGCGAGTACGACTTCATCAACCGCGTTCTTGTAACGCTTCCGCTTAGCGATCTTCAAGGGTATGAAGATGCACTCCCTCTCTCTCGTTGCTAGCATCTCCTAGATTGGTCTTGGTGACACGTAGGAAAATTTTGAATTATCGCTACGTTCCCCAACAACAACTCCTACTCATGCTAGTAGGTTTCATCTATTTACTGTGGCAATGACAGGTCATGCAGAGGAAAGGGGTTTAGCTACCGCAGCATGTAACAGTTGAATCGTTTTGTCCTAATGCAGTAAAAGAGAGCAGGTGCGAGAGGGTGGGATTGTATCGGAATGAACAAGGGGGTTTTGCTTGCCTGGCACTTCTGAAGATAATATAGTTCTTCATCGGTGTCATCGAACTCATCGTCGAATCACGTCTATCGAGAGGGAACAACCACCGAGAAACAAGAAGAAACACAATCAATGCCGTGCAACAAAATGATGCATGAATGTGACATGGCAATATGCTGTTGATTGGCCTAATGCAACTAGCAACAAGTTAAATGGAGTTGGTTTGAACACTAGGTTCAAGTTCAAACTCCATATGTGCTTTCTTAAATGCCATTTAATTGAATTGTCCTAAACAGCAACTTTAAGTTGTTCCAACATGCATGAAAATGGTACAGATGGATAGATTGCATTTTTCTGATAATTTTCATATATAAATCTTTTCATTCTGAGCTACGGTTTAATTTCTATGAATTTTAGAAGTTTTAACCATTTTCTGCAATAAATAAATCATTAATGATTTATTTAAAATCCCAGAAAAGCATTACTGCGTCAGCTTGATGTCAGAATGACATCATCAGGTCAACAGCGTCAGCCCAGGTCAAACCTGACGCTGGGACGCACTGGTCAGTGACTAGGCTAATTAACAGAGACTGTTAGTGCTAATTTAATCATAACTAAAAGTGTCAGTGGGGCATGGGCCCACATGTCAGTGACTAGGGAGGGTAGTTAGTGACCTAATTAGTTTTAGCCTAATTTGACACGTCAGCCGGCCGGGGTTAGGCCGCCGGCGACCTCAACCGACGGCGGAGGCTCGCCGGACATGAGCTACAGGCGGCGGATGGACTCACGGAGACCACCGGGGCGTAGCCCGTGCTCTCCCACATCCAGAGGAGTAGGTGGGTGGCCGCGGGGGCGCCGGAGCTCACCGGAACAAAGCTCGCGGCGGTGGCCGAAGTTCGGCGTTAGCTGGTTAGGCGCTACGGTGCACGGTAGGGGGAGGTGTTGGTGTCTACGAGCTTCTGGAGACGTGCTGAGCACGATGGGATGCTCGGATGCGAGCGGCGCCCGCTCTAGCAACGGTGGCTTCATGAACAGCGGCGAGGAGCTCTCGGCTCCGACGTCTAGTGCGGCTAGGGAACGAGGACGAGCTCGGGGAGCAGGGGAAATGCGGCGGGGCTCACAGCGGGGTCGAAGCGGAGCTCAGCAGACTCGGGGAGGCGGCGGAGATGGCGAATCGGACGGCGGCATCCGGCGGCCGTGGTCGGGGAAGAAGGCCACATGCGTCGTCTTGGGGCCGTCCTGGCTCGTGTAGCTCGGCGAGGAGGGAGAAGAGGTTGCGGCGGAGCCTCTAAGAGCATCGGCGGGGCGAGGCAGTGGCTGTGGCCACGGCGGTGCTTGTCGGCGGCAACGGCTGCGCATAAGAGAAATAGAGGAGGGGAGGGAGGGCAGCGAGTGAGGGAGAGGAGAGAGGGGTCCAGAGCGGCAACGAGGGAAGGATCGGGGCCCCAGGTGGAAGCAGGAGGTGGAGCTCGGGCGCGCGCGCGTCGACACGCCTCTGCCTACTGGTGGAGGTTGAAGACGGTGGGGAGTTGGGCTGGGCCTCAGTCACAGTGCCGGGCCAGGTGGTTGTGCCAGGTAAGCTGGCCCAAGTGGCTTCTCTCTCTCTCTCTCTCTCTTATTTCTATTTTTGTTCTGTTTTCTAGTTATGCAAATTTGTTTAAATTTGGTTTTCAAACCAAATCACTTTTAAAAATTCTGGAAATAGTTACGGGCACTAAATGAATTATTCCAGAGGCCCTCAAATAATTCTAAAATTGTTGGAGCATTTAAAAATATTTATAGTATTTAAATGCCCCAATTCAAATACAATATGAGTTAATTCAAAAATCCAGAATGGCCTAGAAATATGTGCATCATTTTTGGCAGAGGTTCTAGACCAATTCAAAAATGATGGACATTTATGAAGGGCATTTTGGGTTCATTGAAATATTTTTATTTTGATCCTAGTTGAAATTATTATCTGCTAGGGTTTGAACAATCCCCAATTCAAATTTCAAACAAATATAGACATGATACATGGATGCTTATGCAACTAGTTGCAATCAGGTTCTAGGGTTGTGACAACTCACCCCCACTAAACAAGAATCTCGTCCCGAGATTCAAGACGTGAGGTAAGAAGACAGAGGGGACACAATCTGATACTATCTTCGGGACCCAACGCTCCATTTTGATCTTGATGTCTTTGCTTTCGAGATCTTCATCCAGCACAATGATGACAGAAAGCGACTCTATAAGAATCGATCTTCTCGAGGATCGAACAACTGACGATCAACTCACGGAATGAGACATAACAATATCTCTCGAGTTGAGACGCAAAACACACATCAGGAGCAATGGAAACAAGCGGATGACAAGGGTTCAATTTGGTAGGCAACAATCCCACCATGGATTAGGATGGTGCATGGTTTCATGATAGCAATGAAATAATTGCCATGATTCCATGAAGGGACACCTTAGAGAAGGTGGCTCATAGAGTTATTCCCTTAAGTGGCAGAAGAATTACTTTTGATACAGAGATCATTGAAACTCTCTATACCAGCCTAAGGCAAATCATAATCGATCGGTGGAAAGAGCTCGAAGGGATGCCATACTCATACTAGAATGGATGATGTGGACTACCTTGTTGAAGATAACGCAATGGATGATTTTTGCTTATCACCGGAAATGGATGGACCCATGTAAGGACCACTTTTGAAGATAATCCCGATTAGTAATTACTGAGAAGGGCAGTCCATGGTAGGATGGCACAATGGCGGTGCAAGCTGGGAACAAGATGAAAATGTTGGGAATGATTCTAGTAACTAGGGAAAAACCCAACAGTAAAGAGTGAATCCACTGTTTGAATGGTTATAGCATAATCGAAGAAACTGGGAGCACAAGGAACCGTAAGGAACAACTTCTAGATTAAGTTGCACTAAATCCTCATGGAGAAGATGGTCAAATAGCTCAATCAAGATACTACAATGATAGATCTTCCGGCTAGGTGTGTCGGCCAGAACATCAACCTTGTCGGGACCTATATCATAGATCTTGGAGAAGTTCCAACCATCATATCTAACTGAGATTCAGATCTGGTTGGTAACGGAATATTTCAGACAGCATGTCTGGAAAAGAAAGGTTGCAACACAAATCGACGAGATGACGTTGCAAGATTCTCGGGGAGTGAACTACGATAGCAAGCTCCAAAACATGTGTTGGTTCTGCTACATACATGTGAACACGTTGTCCAAGACAAGCATGAGCACATAGAAGTCTTATAATAGAACACTATCGAGTTCAGGTTAGGATCCATCATCAAGGATTTCGAAGACTTTACGCGCGCTAGACTTCTTTTCCTTGAAAAACTCAATCAGTGGCTTGGGGTGCTAGGAATTACACATGGAGTGGAGGTAATTAATCTACCAAATCACAGAATACTTCGCACATGCATGACTGACTTGGGACGATTCCAGGGGAAGCAAAACTAACTTTCTCAAATTCATGGAGGCAACTTGCACCTAATGCACGTGAACTTAGAGGAAGTCACTACTTTCATCCAAGCATAGGCTTCATGAACGGAACACGAAGGCATTGCTTACAAAGTTTCCAACACTAGGTTGATGTTCAACATGAATCATGGGGGAGACAAAATGCTGCTGATGGGCTCAACAGCAACTCATCGGAATTTCCATATCACTGGACTTCCACCATCATGTGAACACGGTGATAGCATTGGTCAGACCAAAAGATGTAATGGTGTATGCTCGAGGGATCAACCACGAGTAAGACAACATTACGAACATCGTTGGTTCTAAGTTGACTTGACGATAGCCCATACTCAAGTCAAAGTTTTGACAAGGCAATAGATCCAACAACTAATCATGAGGACCAATCGATGGAGATATCATCTTTCTTCAACACACACACACACACACAAAGATATCCCCTAACATGAACTAAGTCAGACAAGCTTTTATCTTCCAACTCTCCAAGTTGTTGTTTGGCTTAACCAACTAGCTCAGGGGTATCCCAGACAGATTCTTGCCACCGCCTCCACCCCTAGGGCGTGCCCTCCACCCTTGCCGCCGCCTTGTGGCTCTTCTGGCTTGGACTCCAAGTCCCATGGGCATCTTCTGGTGTAAGAAAAATCATCGTGAAGTTTTATTCCGTTTGGTATTCCTTTTCTGCGGAACTCAAAACAAGGAAAAAACAGAAACTGGCACTAGGCTCGAGGTTAATAAGTTAGTCACAAAAATAATATAGAATGTCATAATAATGCATATAAAACATCCAAAACAGATAATATAATAGCATGGAACAATCAAAAATTATAGATACGTTGGAGACGTATCATCTTCCCAGGACCGATCCATAATAGATCCGACATCCACCGGCATTGTCAGGGTTCCGGGCTCCGACGAGTAAGAGTAGGGCATGGGAAAGGGTGGTGCCTTGAGTCTCCTGAGATGGGTCGTGTCCAATGTCCTACTCTACCTCACTAGCGGCCCGACGAACACTTTGACGGGCGCAGCCGGACGCCGGATATGAGCACTGATGAGCCACAAGTGTAGGGGATCTATCGTAGTCCTTTCGATAAGTAAGAGTGTCGAACCCAACGAGGAGCAGAAGGAAATGACAAGCAGTTTTCAGTAAGGTATTCTCTGCTAGCACTGAAATTATCGATAACAGATAGTTTTGTGATAAGGTAATTTGCAACAGGTAACAAGTAATGAAAGTAAATAAGGTGCAACAAGATGGCCCAATCCTTTTTGTAGCAAAGGACAAGCCTAGACAAACTCTTATATGAAGGAAAACGCTCCCGAGGACACATGGGAATTATCGTCAAACTAGTTTTCATCACGCTCATATGATTCGCCTTCGTTACTTTGATAATTTGATATAAGGGTGGACCGGTGCTTGGGTACTGCCCTTTCCTGGACAAGCATCCCACTTATGATTAACCCCTATTGCAAGCATCCGCAACTACAAAAGAAGTATTAAGGTGAACCTAACCATAGCATGAAACATATGGATCTAAATCAGCCCCTTACGAAGCAACTCATAAACTAGGGTTTGAGCTTCTGTCACTCTAGCAACCCATCATCTACCTACTACTTCCCAATGCCTTCCTCTAGGCCCAAACAATGGTGAAGTGTCATGTAGTCGATGTTCACATAACACCACTAGAGGAAGGACAACATACATCTCATCAAAATATCGAACGAATACCAAATTCACATGACTACTTATAGCAAGACTTCTCCCATGTCCTCAGGAACAAATGTAACTACTCACAAATCATATTCATGTTCGTAATCAGAGGGATATTAATATGCATAAAGGATCTGAACATATGATCTTCCACCAAATAAACCAACTAGCATCAACTACAAGGAGTAATCAACACTACTAGCAACCCACAGGTACCAATCTGAGGCTTTGGGACAAAGATTGGATACAAGAGATGAACTAGGGTTTTAGAGGAGATGGTGCTGGTGAAGATGTTGATGGAGATTGACCCCCTCCCGATGAGAGGATCGTTGGTGATGATGATGGCGATGATTTCCCCCTCCCGGAGGGAAGTTTCCTCGGCAGAACAGCTCCGCCGGAGCCCTAGATTGGTTCCGCCAAGGTTCTGCCTCGTGGCGGCGGTGTTTCTTCCCGAAAGCTTGCTTATGATTTTTTCTAGGGTAAAAGACTTCATATAGCAGAAGATGGGCACCGGAGGCCTGCCAGGGCGCCCACAAGGCAGGGGGCGCGCCCCCACCCTCATGGCCAGGGTGTGGGCCCCTCTGGTGGATTCTTTCGCCAGTATTTTTTATTAATTCCAAAAACTGCCTTTGTGAAGTTTCAGGACTTTTGGAGCTATGCAGAGTAGGTCTCTAATATTTGCTCCTTTTCTAGCCCAGAATTCTAGCTGCCGGCATTCTCCCTCTTCATGTAAACCTTGTAAAATAAGAGAGAATAGGCATAAGTATTGTGACATATCGTGTAATAACAGCCCATAATGCAATAAATATCGATATAAAAGCATGATGCAAAATGGACTTATCAACTCCCCCAAGCTTAGACCTCGCTTGTCCTCAAGCTGAAGCAGATAACGAGAAATATGTCCACATGTTTAGAGATAGAGGTGTCGATAAAATAAAACACGGACATGAGGGCATCATGATCATTCTTATAGCAGCAACATATATATATATATATATATATATATATATATATATATATATATATTGTCATATGATTTCTTATGCTCAAGTAATAATCTATTCACAATTTCAAGTATGAATCAGAAACTTCATCGAGAACTAACAAACTATGATCTCGGTCATTGAAGCAATTGCAATTTATCATAACATCGGAAAGAGTCAATATAAGAGCTTTTCAGCAAGTCCACATACTCAACTATCATTTATTCTTTCATAATTGCCAACACTCACGCAATACTTATGGGTACGGAGTTTTAGTCGGACACAGAGAAAGATAGGGGCTTATAGTGTTGCCTCCCAACCTTTTACCTCAAGGTTAATGTCAACAATAATAATTCATGTTAACGTACATCCAATTGGATATATATATATATATGTATGTATGTATGTATATATATATATATATATATATATATATATATATATATATCAGGATCTTTCCAACACAATGTGCTTGCCAAAGGATAAAATGTAAAAAGGAAAGGTGAAGATCACCATGACTCTTGCATAAGGTATAAGATAAAAGTAAAAGATAGGCCCTTCGCAGAGGGAAGCAGAGGTTGTCATGTGCTTTTGTGGTTGGATGCACAAGATCTTAATGCAAAAGAACGTGACTTTATATTGCCACTTGTGATATGGACCTTTATTATGCAATCTGTCGCTTTTATTGCTTCCACATCACAAGATCGTATAAAGCTTATTTTCTCCACACTAATAAATCATACATATTTAGAGAGCAAGTTTTATTACATGCAACATGACAACTTACTTGAAGGATCTTACTCAATCCATAGGTAGGTATAGTGGACTCTCATGGCAAAACTGGGTTTAAGGATATTCGGAAGCACAAGTAGTATCTCTACTTGGTGCAAAGAATTTGGCCAGCATGAGGGGGAAATGAAAGCTCAACATGTTGGATGATCCATGAAAATATACTTTATTTCGGATATAAGAAAACATAACCCATTACGTTGTCTTCCTTGTCCAACATCAACTCTTTAGCATGTCATATTTAATGAGTGCTCACAATCATAAAAGAAGTCCAAGATAGTGTATTTATATGTGAAAACCTCTCTTTCTTTATTACATCCTGTTAATTGCAACGATGACCAAAACTATGTTTGTCAACTCTCAACAACTTTTATTCATCATACTATTTATATGTGAAGTCATTACTCTCCATAAGATCAATATGATCTCTTTATTTCTTTTATTCTTTCTTTTACTTCCTCAAGATCATAGAAAGATAATCAAGCCCTTGACTCAACATTAATCTTTATTATATATAGCTCACGGACTCGATTACATAGAAGGATCATAAAGCAAAACTAGATCATACTAAAACTTTATTCTACTAGATCAAGGTATTACTTAAAGGATCGAACTAAGAAAAACGATAAAGATAGGAGTGGGATGGTGATACGATACCGGGGCACCTCCCCCAAGCTTTGCAGTTGCCAAGGGGACTGCCCATACCAGATACTGAGTTCTCCTTTGCTGGTGAAGAAGATGGTGGTGATAATGGATAATCACACATCGAGCGTAGGAGATCCTCCAATTTGCGGATAATGCCCTTGAGTGCGGTGATATGCTCCTTCAACAAAATATTTTCACGAGTGAGATACTTATTTTGTATGCAAGCTAACTCAATCATCTTAAAGGCTTCAATCTCCGTTGGGGTAAGAAGATTGTGATGAGGTTGGAGGATGTCTTCGTCTTCGGTTGCCGGAGCTTGGTCCTCCATGGCCTTCTTGATCCCATCATCCTTGTTGATCTCCTCGGGTTCTTCTCTCTTCAGCTCTATCTTCATTAGCCAAGCATCGTTGCCCTCATTGTTGGAGGAGGGGGACGACATGATGCTTGGCCTTTGACAACTCTGGCAGAAAACAGCTCGAAACAAAGACAGAGGATATTTGTGTGATACGGTGGTCAAAACCTTCGGAAGATTATATAATGAATTTTTACTGACCAAAAGAAGTATCGTGCAAGAAAACAGAGTCCGGAGAGCACACGAGGTGCGCACAAGGCAGGGGGCGCGCCCAGGGGGTAGGGCGCGCCCTCCACCCTCGTGGCTGCCTCGTGCCCCTTTCGGACTACTTTTTATTTTCCTATTTTCTTAAATATTCCAAAACGGAGAGAAATTGCCATTAGAACTGTTTTGGAGTCGGTTTACTTACCGTACCACATACCTATTCCTTTTCAGAGTCTGAAATGTTTTGGAAAGTGTCCCTTATGTACTCTTCCGGGGTTACGGTTTCAATAGCATTAGTTTCAAAATTTATAGGATTACCTGAGTTATAATGTTTGATTCTTTGACCGTTCACCACCTTCGATTTGTGCCTTCGAAGTTGTTGATTTTTATGGCACCGGAACGATAGACCTCCTCGATAACGTAAGGACCTTCCCATTTAGAGAGAAGTTTTCCTGCAAAAGATCTTAAACGAGATTTGAATGGCAACACATAGTCACCAACATTAAACTCACGCTTTTGTATCCTTTTGTCATTCCATCTTTTAACTTTTTCTTTAAACAGTTTGGCATTCTCATTGGCTTGGGTTCTCCATTCATCCAGTGAGCTAATATCAAATAACCTCTTTTCACCGGCAAGTTTGAAATCATAATTGAACTCTTTAATGGCCCAATATGCCTTATGTCTAGTTCGAGAGGTAAGTGGCATGCTTTTCCATAAACCATTTTATACGGAGGCATACCCATAGTATTTTTATATGCAGTTCTATATGCCCATAATGCATCATCAAGTTTCTTGGACCAGTTCTTTCTAGACCTATTAACAGTCTTTTGCAAAATTAGTTTGAGCTCTGTATTACTAAGTTCTACTTGACCACTAGATTGTGGATGGTACGGAGATGCAATTCTATGATTAACATCATACTTAGCAAGCATTTTACGAAAAGCACCATCATAAATTGTGAACCACCATCAGTCATTAAATATCTAGGAACTCCAAACCTCAGAAAAATAACTTATTTAAGCATCTTAATAGAGGTGTTATGATCATCACTACTAGTTGGAATAGCTTCTACCCACTTAGTAACGTAATCAACAGCAACTAAAATATGTGTATACCCATTAGAGGAAGGAAACGGTCCCATATAATCAAAACCCCAAACATCAAATGGTTCAATAACAAGAGAATTGTTCATAGGCATTTCTTGACGTCTAGTAATATTACCAATTCTTTGACATTCATCACAAGACAAGACAAACTTACGGGCATCTTTGAAGAGAGTAGGCCAATAAAAACCGGATTGCAATACCTTATGCGCAGTTCTATCTCCAGCATGGTGTCCTCCATAGGCCTCGGTGTGACACTTGCGTAGGATCTGTTCCTGTTCATGCTCAGGTACACAATTTCTGATAACACCATCTACTCCTTCTTTATAAAGTTGTGGGTCATCCCAGAAGTAATGCCTTAAATCATAGAAAAACTTTTTCTTTTGCTGGTATGTGAAATTAGGTGGTATGAATTTAGCAACAATGTAATTAGCATAATCAGCATACCATGGAGCAGTACGAGAAGAATTTATGACAGCTAATTGTTATCCAGGAAAGCTATCATCAATAGGTAGTGGGTTATCAAGAACATTCTCTAACCTAGACAAGTTGTCTGCAACGGGGTTGTCAGCTCCCTTTCTATCAATAATATGCAAATCAAATTCTTGTAGCAAGAGAACCCATCTAATGAGTCTAGGTTTAGCATCCTTATTTTCCATAAGATATTTAATAGCAGCATGATCGGTGTGAACAATTACTTTAGAATCAACAATATAAGGTCTGAACTTATCACAGGCAAATACAACTGCTAAAAATTCTTTTACAGTAGTAGCATAATTTCTCTGGGCACTGTCTAGAGTTTTACTAGCATACTGGATAACATTTAATTTCTTATCAACTCTTTGCCCTAGAACATCACCTACAGCATAATCACTAGCATCGCACATAATTTCAAAGGGTAAATTCCCATCAGGTGGCTGAACAATAGGTGTAGAATTCAATGCTTTCTTAAGTATTTCAAATGCTTCTACACAATCATCATCAAAGACAAAAGGAATATCTTTTTGTAAGAGGTTAGTCAAAGGCCTAGAAATTTTAGAGAAGTCCTTAGTGAACCTCCTGTAAAAACCGGCATGACCAAGGAAACTTCTTATACCTTTAATGTCCTTAGGACACGACATCTTTTCAATAGCATCAACTTTAGCTTTATCAACTTCAATACCTCTTTCAGAAATTTTATGCCCCAAGACAATACCTTCATTAACCATAAAGTGGCACTTCTCCCAATTCAAGACAAGATTAGTTTCTTCACATATCTGCAAAACTCGATCAAGGTTGCTCAAGCAATCATCAAAAGAAGTTCCATAAACAGAGAAAACATCCATGAAAACCTCAACAATCTTTTCACAAAAATCAGAGAATATAGCCATCATGCATCTTTGAAAGGTAGCAAGTGCATTACATAAACCAAAAGGCATATGTCTATAAGCAAAGGTACCGAAAGGGCAAGTAAAAGTGGTCTTTTCTTGATCCTCTTTTGACACAGGTATTTGAGAGAAACCAGAATAACCATCTAGAAAACAAAAATGTGTATGTTTGGATAATCTTTCTAGCATTTGATCAATGAAAGGTAAAGGGTAATGATCCTTTTTAGTAGCTTTATTTAATTTGCGGAAATCAATTACCATTCTATAACCTGTAACAATTCTTTCTGGGATCAGTTCATCTTTATCATTAGGAACAAAAGTAATACCTCCCTTCTTAGGGACACAATGGACAGGAGTTACCCACTGACTATCAGCAACATGATAAATTATACATGCCTCCAGAAGCTTTAGTATTTCTTTTCTTACCACTTCTTTCATCTTAAGATTTAACCGTCGTTGGTGATCAACAACCGGTTTAGCGTCTTTCTCCAATTTTATTTTGTGTTGGCATAGAGTGGGACTAATGCCCTTAAGATCATCAAGAGTATATCCAATAGCAGCACGGTGGTTCTTCAGAGTTTTCAATAATTTCTTTTCTTCATGCTCTGAAAGGTTAGCACTAATAATAACATGATATATCTTTTTCTCATCAAGATGAGCATATTTAAGAGTATCAAGTAACGGTTTAAGCTCAAACACGAGATCACCCTTGGGTGGAGGAGGATCCCTTAGGATTTCAACAGGCAAGTTATGTTTCAAAATAGGTCCCTGTTTAAAGAATACTTCATCTATTTCCCTTCTTTCATTCATAAACATGTCATTTTCATGGTCGAGCAAATATTGTTCTAAAGGATCATTAGGAGGCACAACAATAGAAGCAAGACCAATAATTTCATATTTACTAGGCAATTCTTTATCATGGGGTTGTCTACGAAATTTAGCAAAATTAAACTCATGAGACATATCCCCCAAACCAATAGTAACAACATCCTTTTTGCAGTCTATCCTAGCATTAGTAGTATTCAAGAAGGGTCTACCAAATATAATGGGACAAAAGTTATCTTGTGGAGAACCAAGAACAAGAAAATCAGCAGGATATTTAACTTTCCCACACAAGACTTCAACATCTCTAACAATCCCAACTGGTGAAATAGTGTCTCTATTGGCAAGCTTAATTGTAACATCAATTTCCTCTATCTCAGCAGGTGCAATATCATGCATAATTTCTTTGTATAAGGAATGAGGTATTGCACTTGCACTAGCACCCATATCACATAAGCCATGATAACAATGATCCCCTATTTTAACAGAAATAACAGGCATGCCTACAACAGGTCTATGTTTATTCTTAGTATCTGGTCTAGCAATTCTAGCAGCTTCATCACAGAAGTAAATAACATGCCCATCAATATTATCAGCCAAGAGATCTTTAGCCATAGCAATACTACGTTCAACTTTAATTTTCTCAGGGGGTGTAGGTGTTCTAGTGTTACTCTTATGAACCACAGTTGAAACTTTAGCATGATCCTTTATTCTAACAGGGAAAGGTGGTTTCTCAATATAGGCAGTAGGAACAATAGGATCAACATTATAATTGATAGTCTTTTCTTCAACTTTAATAGGTGCAACTACTTTTACTTCAATGGGATGATTATATTTAAACCACTTCTCCTTAGGGAGATCAACATGAGTAGCAAAGGATTCACCAAAAGAAGCTACTATCTCAGAGTCAAGTCCATATTTAGTGCTAAATTCACGGAAAACATCGATATCCATAAAAGATTTAACACAATCAAACTTAGGTGTTATACCTGACTCCTTACCTTCGTCGAGGTCCCAATTTTCAGGGTTGCGTTTAATTCTTTCCAATAAATACCATTTGAATTCAATAGTCTTCATCATAAAGGAACCAGTACAAGAAGTATCGAGCATGGAGCGATTATTGAGAGAAAGCCGAGCATAAAATTTTTGAATAATAATTTCTCTTGAGAGCTCATGATTGGGGCATGAATATAACATTGGCTTAAGCCTCCCCCAAGCTTGTGCGATGCTTTCTCCTTCGCGAGGCCAAAAATTATATATATAATTGCGATCACGATGAACAAGATGCATAGGATAAAACTTCTGATGAAATTCCAATTTCAATCGGTTGTAGTTCCATGATCCCATATCATCACATAGCCTAAACCATGCCAATGCCTTTCCCTTCAAAGATAAAGGGAAGACCTTCTTCTTGATAATATCCTCGGGCATACCTACAAGCTTAAATAATCCACTAACTTCATCCACATAGATTAGGTGCAAATCGGGATGTAATGTTCCATCTCCTATAGAAGGATTAGCTAGTAGTTTCTCTATCATACCCGAAGGAATTTCAAAGTAAACATTTTCAGTAGGTTTAGTAGGTTGAGGAGAAACTCTTTGCTCTACTGGTCAGGGTGAAGATACCCCGAATAAGCCCCTCAAAGGATTATGTTCCATAGTAACAAGTGACAGTAGATTTCAGCACACTACAGAAAATTTTCCTTACCAAATTCCACCTACCAAAGGCACTTCACTCCCCGGCAACGGCGCCAGAAAAGAGTCTTGATGACCCACAAGTGTAGGGGATGTATCATAGTCCTTTTGATAAGTAAGAGTGTCGAATCCAACGAGGAGCAGAAGGAAATGACAAGCGGTTTCAGTAAGGTATTCTCCGCAAGCACTGAAATTATCGGTAACAGATAGTTTTGTGATAGGGTAATTTGTAATGGGTAGCAAGTAATGAAAGTAAATAAGGTGCAGCAAGATGGCCCAATCCTTTTTGTAGCAAAGGACAAGCCTGGACAAACTCTTATATGAAGGAAAACGCTCCCGAGGACACATGGGAATTATTGTCAAGCTAGTTTTCATCACGCTCATATGATTCGCGTTCGTTACTTTGATATGTGGGTGGACCGGTGCTTGGGTACTGCCCTTTCTTGGACAAGCATCCCACTTATGATTAACCCCTATTGCAAGCATCCGCAACTACAAAAGAAGTATTATGGTGAACCTAACCATAGCATGAAACATATGGATCCAAATCAGCCCCTTACGAAGCAACTCATAAACTAGGGTTTGAGCTTCTGTCACTCTAGCAACCCATCATCTACCTATTACTTCCCAATGCCTTCCTCTAGGCCCAAACAATGGTGAATTGTCATGTAGTCGACGTTAACATAACACCACTAGAGGAAAGACAACATACATCTCATCAAAATATCGAACGAATACCAAATTCACATGACTACTTATAGCAAGACTTCTCCCATGTCCTCAGGAACAAACGTAACTACTCACAAATCATATTCATGTTGATAATCAAAGGAATATTAATATGCATAAAGGATCTGAACATATGATCTTCCACCAAATAAACCAACTAGCATCAACTACACGGAGTAATCAACACTACTAGCACCACAGTTACCAATCTGAGGCTTTGGGACAAAGATTGGATACAAGAGATGGACTAGGGTTTTAGAGGAGATGGTGCTGGTGAAGATGTTGATGGAGATTGACCCCCTCCCGATGAGAGGATCGTTGGTGATGACGATGGCGATGATTTCCCCCTCCCGGAGGGAAGTTTCCCCGGCAGAACAGCTCCGCCGGAGCCCTAGATTGGTTCCGCCAAGGTTCCGCCTCGTGGCGGCGGTGTTTCTTCCCGAAAGCTTGCTTATGATTTTTTCCAGGGTAAAAGACTTCATATAGCAGAAGATGGGCATCGGAGGCCTGCCAGGGGGCCCACGAGGTAGGGGGCGCGCCCCCCACCCTTGTGGCCAGGGTGTGGGCCCCCTCTGGTGGATTCTTTCTCCAGTATTTTTTATTAATTCCAAAAACTGCCTCCGTGAAGTTTCAGGACTTTTGGAGCTGTGCAGAATAGGTCTGTAATATTTGCTCCTTTTCCAGCCCAGAATTCCACCTGCCGGCATTCTCCCTCTTCATGTAAATCTTGTAAAATAAGAGAGAATAGGCATAAGTATCGTGACATATCGTGTAATAACAGCCCATAATGCAATAAATATCGATATAAAAGCATGATGCAAAATGGATGTATCAAGCACCGCGGACCCGGACGAGCTCCGCTTAAGATTATGTTTATGTTGCATATAGTAGTATGGATTTGAGGTTTTGTAATTTGAGATATTTGGTTGTGAATATTATTTAAGGTGTGACAGGTCATTGTTAAGGTGTTGGATTTGTCAAAACCGGTTGTAAATGCTCTTAGTTTCGTTATTTTGATTATAGGTTTGACTAGTGAAATATAATTTATATGTAATAAAAAAAGAATTTTTATGAGCTTCACCAAAGATCGTACCAGGCTACTCAGCTTTGCCACTAAAAGTTTTAACTGCTAAAAATGGCCACCGTTCCGTTAGGTGCATGCTGAAAAATGCAATGATCCAACACGTTTACCTCACCCGCACGAGCTACCCAATCAAATCCTAAATAAAAAATTATTAAGAACTTCTTTTAAATATTAGTCCAACAATATAATTTTTGTGACATGTAATTTATATTTTGCTAACCATAAACTTAATTCAGAACATGAAAGGGGATAATAATCCGACCGGGCGAAATGCTAACATGCAGACTCTAAAAAATAATAGTACTCCAGAATCGGACCTGAAATGTGTATTTATAACTATTCCATTTTTCTAGAACCAATGAAAAGCTTTGTCTCAGAAGATTAATAAACTACAAAACGGCACAGGGGTGATACCGCGATAAGAGCGTCTCCACTCACGCCCCCAATAGCCCCCCAAGGCGAGTTTTTTCGCACCCGCGCTGAAAAACCCCCCAAGTCGCACCCCCTGGACGCCGAAATCACCGGCTCGGCCCATTTTTTGGCTCGGCGATCCCAGACCGAACCCAGCGCACTGGGGGCGCTTGGGGGCTCCGTCGGAAGGTAAAACCGTGCTTGGGCCACCACTGTCAGGCGAAAACGCATCTTGCTGAAGGAAATATGCCCTAGAGGCAATAATAAAGTTGTTATTTATATTTCCTTATACCATGATAAATGTTTATTATTCATGCTAGAATTTTTTTTAACCGAAAACTTGATACATGTGTGAATACATAGACAAAACAAAGTGTCCCTAGTATGCCTCTACTTGACTAGCTCGTTGATCAAAGATGGTTAAGTTTCCTGACCATAGACATCTGTTGTCATTTGATGAATGGGATCACATCATTAGGAGAATGATGTGATGGACAAGACCCATCCGTTAGCTTAGAATTATGATCGTTAAGTTTTATTGCTAATGCTTTCTTCATGACTTATACATATTCCTTTGACAATGAGATTATGCAACTCCCAAATACAGGAGGAACACTTGTGTGCTATCAAACGTCACAACGTAACTGGGTGATTATAAAGATGCTCTACAGGTGTCTCCGAAGGTGTTTGTTTTGTTGGCATAGATCAAGATTAGGATTTGTCACTTCGAGTATCGGAGAGGTATCTCTGGGCCCTCTCGGTAATGCACATCACGATAAGCCTTGCAAGCAATGTGACTAATGAGTTAGTTGTAGGATGATGCATTACGGCACGAGTAAAGAGACTTTCTGGTAACGAGATTGAACTAGGTATGAGGATACCGATGATCGAATCTCGGGCAAGTAACATACCAATGACAAAGGGAATGACGTACGTTGTCATTGCGGTTTGATAGATAAAGATCTTCGTAGAATATGTAGGAACCAATATGAGCATCCAGGTTCCTCTATTGGTTATTGACCGGAGATGTGTCTCGGTCATGTCTACATAGTTCTCGAACCCGTAGGGTCCACACGCTTAATGTTCGATGACGATATGTATTATGAGTTATGTGTTTTGGTGACCGAAGATTGTTTGGAGTCCCGGATGAGATCACTGACATGATGAGGAGTCTCGAAATGGTCGAGAGGTAAAGATTGATATATTGGACAATGATATTCGGACACCGGAATGGTTTCAGAGTGGTTCGGGTATTTTTCGGAGTACCGAGGGGTTACCGGAACCCCCCCAGGGAAGTAATGGGCCTACATGGGCCATAGGGGGGAGAGAGGGCTGCCCGCAAGGGGTGGCGCCTGAGGGAGTCCTGGATTAGGGGGTCCTCGGGCGTCCGGACAATGGTACGTGGGCCGGACTGATGGGCTGCAAAGATACAAGACCGAAGACTATCTCCCGTGTCCGGATGGGACTCTCCTTGGCATCCCGATATGAAGATTCCTTTCTCTGTAACCGACTTTGTACAACCCTACTCCCCTCCGGTGTCTATATAAACCGGAGGGCTTAGTCCGTAGGGACAAGAATCATACTCATAGTAATACAGGCTAGACTTTTAGGGTTTTAGCCATTACGATCTCGTGGTAGATCTACGCTTGTAATACTCATATTCATCAAGATCAATCAAGCAGGAAATAGGGTATTACCTCCATAGAGAGGGCCCGAACCTGGGTAAACATCGTGTCCCCTGTCTCCTGTTACCATCGACCTTAGACGCACAGTTCGGGACCCCCTACCCGAGATCCGCCGGTTTTGACACCGACATTGATGCTTTCATTGAGAGTTCCACTGTGTCGTCGTTAAGAGGTCCGATGGCCCCGTTAATCATCTACAACAATGTTGTTCAGGGAGAAGTCTTCCTCCCCGGATAGATCTTCGTATTCGGCGGCTTCGCACTGCGGGCCAACTCACTTGTCCATCTACAGCAGATCGACAGCTACGCCCCTGGCCATCAGGTCAGATTTGGAAGCTTGAACTACGTCGCGGACGTCCGCGGAGACTTGATCTTCGACGGATTCGAGACCGCGGCAGACGCTCCCTGTCACCACGATGAACATGACTTAAATCTGTCATCGGATCATACCCAGGAGATAGCACCTGCAACTGCTCTGGCCCCAGATCTGAAGCAGATCACGCCATCCGAGGACGGGAGGCTCAACCCCGCCACGGAGGCCATAGACTCAGTGGCATTGGAGCCACACACGGACCCAACCTCAAGTGGGATCTGTGTTACCGGAACCTCGGACACATTTCCAGCTACAGGTTCCGAAGCATGTGTTTCCGCGCACGACGAGCTTGATCAGGCGTCGATCGTTGAATTCAGCTCCGCGGACATCTTCCGGCACTCGCCTTTAGGCGACGTGCTAAACTCATTAAAAAACACTCTCCTTAGCGGGGGACTCACAGCCGAATTATATCCGGTTTGAACTGGAGACTGATAATGGAGAATCTTGTTTCCCACCCACCGCCCACTTCATAGCCACTATCGAGGACCTAACCGACATGCTCGATTACGGCTCCGAAGACATCGACGGTATGGACGACAATGCCGGAGAAGAGGAGAGCCAAAACCCGTCGTTTACTGGACGTTGGACGGCCACTTCCTCGTATGACGTATACATGGTGGACAGACCTAAAGAGAACAATGGTGACAACAAGAAGGATGCAGTTGAGGATAAACCTCCTGAGATACAGCCAAAACGCTCACGTCAGTGGCACCGCTCTAAATCACGCTGTGCAAAAGACAGCGATACCGGCACAAGAGAAGATAACACTCTGGACGGTGCCGAAGACCATGAAGACCCCGTTGAGGCAACTTCCGAACAGGATGAACGGGAAGACGGGCAAGTTAGCCCTGATGAACAGGCCATACACGAAGACTCGGAGGACAGTAATTATTTTCCGCTCTCCGAGGATGAGGTGAGCCTCGGCGACGAGGATTTTATCATGCCTGAGGAACCTCTCGAGCAGGAGCGTTTTAAGCGCCAGCTAATAGCCACTTCAAGGAGCCTGAAAAAGAAGCAGCAGTAGCTTCAAGCTGATCAAGATCTGCTCAATGATAGATGGTTTTATGTCCTGGTAGCTGAGGAATACGGCCTCAAGCGCCCAGCCAAAAGTTACCCGAAGCGCAAATTGCTACCTCAGTTTGATGATGAGGCGCTGGAGCCCGTACCATCATCACGCAATGCGGCTGACCGACCACCACGTGGTCGGGACAAAGCGGCAACTCAAGCCGAACACCAGTCCGCCCCACCTCTCCGTAAAGGTAGAGATAAAACAGCTCGGGGACATACCTACGACCTGCGGCAGGACTTGGCAGTAGAGTAGGTCAGAACAGATCGATCTATGGATCACGGGGACGCGCCCGGACACGCGACAACGGCTATCTAGCCGGACGCAACAATCATACTCAGGCCCGGGCCGAGAACCGCAGACGGACTCCATTCGAGCTACCTCGCGACGTGGCCTGATACAGAGGCGCCGCACACCCCCTTTGCTTCACTGACAAGGTAATGGAGCACGAATTCCCAGAAGGGTTTAAACCCGTAAACATCGAATCATACGATGGGACAATAGACCCCGCGGTATGGATCAAGGATTTTCTTCTTCACATTCATATGGCCCGCGGCGATGATCTCCATGCCATCAAATACCTCCCACTAAAACTCAAAGGACCAGCTCGGCACTGGTTGAACAGTCTGCCTGAAAAATCCATCGGCAGCTGGGAGGACTTGGAAGAGGCCTTCCTTGACAACTTCCAAGGTACATATGTTCGACCTCTAGATGCCGATGACTTAAGTCACATAATTCAACAGCCCCGAGAGTCAGCCAGGAAACTCTGGACTAGGTTCTTAACTAAAAAGAACCAGATCGTCGACTGTCCGGATGCCGAAGCCCTGGCGGCCTTTAAGCACAGCATCCGAGAAGAAGGGCACCCCCAACAAACCAGCTAATCACACCAACAGAGACTGTTGGGTTTTTAAACAGGCCGGCAAGTTAAATGCCGAGAACAAGGAGAAGGGGTCGCAAAGCAAGGACGATGACGTGGAGCCCCGGCCACCGAACATAGGGGGACAGAAGAAGTTTCCCTCCCAAGTTAAAACGGTAAACATGATACACGTTACCCACATCCCCAAGAGGGAACGCAAGCGCGCGCTCAGGGACGTCTACGTGATGGAGCCAGTCGCCCCAAAGTTCAACCCATGGTCTTCCTGTCCGATCACTTTTGATCGCAGGGACCATCCGACCAGTATCCGTCATGGCGGTTCATCCGCACTGGTCCTCGACCCAATCATTGATGGATTCCACCTCACGCGAGTCCTCATGGACGGTGGTAGCAGCCTGAACCTGCTCTATCAGGATACAACGCGCAAAATGGGCATTAATCCATCGAGAATTAAGCCCATTAAGACTACCTTTAAAGGAGTCATACCAGGTGTAGAGGCCCGCTGTACGGGCTCAATCACACTAGAGGTTGTCTTCGGATCTCCGGACAACTTCCGAAGCGAAGAGCTGATCTTCGATATCGCCCCCTTTCGCAATGGCTATCACGCACTGCTTGGACGAACCGCATTTGCGCGCTTCAACACGGTGCCACACTACGCTTATCTTAAGTTCAAGATGCCCGGACCACGCGGCGTCATAACAGTCAGTGGAAACACGGAACACTCCCTCCGTACCGAGGAGCACACCGTTGCGTTAGCAGCAGAAGTACAGAGCGGACTTCTCAAACAGAACCTTAATTCCTCGGCCGAGCTCCCGAACACTGTCAAACGAGTCCGGACTACTATGCAGCAGGACAACCCAGCTCGTCAAGAGCTCGACTAGCAATTTGGCCTCTGTCCCAGTCCCAACCAAGTGGCGGCATTCGTACCGTGCGTACACAACTACGCACTCAAAATACCATGGGCATAGACGGAGGCATAACTAGCTTGTGATCCATAATACGGCTCAACCGCTCCTGAACACACATACTTTCAATTTTTATTTTTTAATCCTTTTTAGGTCTCTTTTCTGTAGGTTTCTTCTACTGACCTAACCATCGGTCCTCTCGACAGGATGGATACACCAAGATGGCAAGAAGCACTGGCGTACAAGGGAATTTCTAGGTGGTCTCTTTAACGATCACCCCACCTATTTTCAGGACCCGCACGCAGCTCTCCCTTGGTTGTGGCATGTTAAATAGCCCGGCTGCTTACTGCACCACTTGTACAAATACGCTTTGACGTATTAATCAAACTATAATGGAAATAGTTTGCGGCCCAACTTCTGCGGCACTAGCTTACTACCCCCTTTTTTCCTTTTTGATAATCTTCTCAAGTTGCACCCGTACACTTTGGTATGCTTTAATCTGCCAGGGGCTTCATTGCGAGCCATAATACGGCAACAAAGTCCGAACACTTTTTACAATATAGTTCGGCACCCTGAATTTAGCATTATATATATATGCATTGGCTCCGAATCATGTCTTTGGTCAATAGTTAGGTTGCTCGTCTCTTGTGCTTACTACCTTACGTTCCGCTATATCGGCTAGGGTAGTAAAGGGAGAACTACTGCGATTGTCCCCTGGTTTATCCGGATGAGCACCTCAGTAGAGAAAGCCGAAAACTGACTGTCATGATGCGGTGAGAGCTGGTCAGCTCTTCGGAGGTTTCAAATCTTTAGCGATTTTTTCCGCATTATGCGAATGAATTAGCTCTTACCCGATCTGGTGTTTACTGTACCCTAGTTCGGATACTAGGGGCTGCGCCTAAATTTTCATTGTCAAACTCCTATGGCTAAGTGAGGGTGATAAAGCCACATAGTCCGATTGCCTGGTTCGTTGCGCTAAACACCTCCTTCAAGGACCAAACAATTGGATCAAGAGTGTTTAGATTCCATCCCAAACACCCATGTACTACCTACATGGGGGCTGAAGCCGACGACTGGCCAACTCTCAAAATTTCATAAACATGGCCGCACAGGAGGTAAAATATTAAACAAGCATTATATTACATAGCCTAACTTGTTTCATAATACATGGCGAGACAATATGAATGTATTCATGCAAAGATTACATCCTTCGTACATTGCTCCACCACAATGCAGGATCCCTCCAGGACATCGCTGAAATATCGCTCGGGCGTGCGGTGCTCCTTGCCCGCGGGCGGTCCCTCGGTCGCGACCGTGACGGCGTTCATCTTCGCCCACTGCATCTTGACTGGGCGAAGGCCATCCGCGCACCTTCAATGCAGACCGGCCGCTTGATGGCGTCAAGCCGGGGCAGGCATCGACTAGCCGCTTCACGAGACCAAAGTAGCTATTGGGTATGGCTTCGGCAGGCCACAGCCGGATTATTAAGTCCTTCATGGCCAGTTCGGCCACCCTATGCAGTTCAACCAGCTGTTTTAGCTGATCGCTAAAGGGCACCGGATGTTCTGGCGCAAGGTATTGCGACCAGAACAACTTCTCTGTTGAGCTCCCCTCTTCGGCTCGGAAGAATTCGGCAGCGTCAGAAACGCTGTGCGGCAGATCCGCATACGCCCCTGGAGAACTCCAAATCCGGGTCAGTAAGAGATACCTCCTCTTCACATACTTGCTTTGCATAATAAAAGCCTTACCCGCCGCGATCTTCTTGGCCTCTTGGATTTCCTGGAGGGCGCCTTGGGCTTCGGCCCGGGCCACTTGTGCGCTTTGGCGGGCCTTCGCGAGTTCGGACTCCTGGTCCGCATGCTAGCGCTCCAAGGACTCGTATTTCTTCAATGCGTCCTGGAGCTCTGCTGGACCTCCCCAACCCTGGCCTCATGCTTTTCCCGGGCGGCTTGTTCCTTCGCCGCCCTCTCCTCGGCCTCGGCTAGTGCTTTCTTGAGGGTTTCAACCTCAGTAGCCGCTCTTATATATATAATAGCACTATGGTCAGTACACATCATTTATTCTTTCTGAACATACAACAAGTCATTACATACCTTGCTTCTCCTCTAGCTGTTTCTTTGCTTAGCCGAGCTCTTCCTTGGCCCGCTCCAGACTCTGATTTAGTCCGGAGACCTCAGCAGCATGAGAGGTTACGGCCAGCAACGACGCCTGCTTATTCACATAAGACATATTCAGTTAGTTTCCTGCAAAAGTTACTTGATCCTCTGTCCGGCTTTTCTTTCCGAACACCGGACAGTGTCTCAGGGGCTACTGTCTATACTACGACTTTCTCTTTTGTGTCGCTTACCTCAAAGCCTGTCAGCAGGCTGGTGCAGGCTTCGGTCAGTCCGCTCTTGACGGACTGAACCCTCACAACCACCTTACCCATAAGGACACGGTGTTCCTCCACAATGGAAGCACCTCGTAGCGCTTCCAGCAGATTATCCGGTGCCTCTAGATGGACAGAGGTCACCGGCGGTACAGGTACAGGTTGCTCGCTTGACTCCGGAGCTGTGTAAGTCTCCGGGATGGTATCCGGCTGGGGGCCAAATTGGATATGGCCCCCATCGCCAGTCTCCATGGGGGCTTTCTCCCCAGGTGTCCGGCGGCCGAGGAGTCATCCTCTGGCGGCACCCTGACGGCCTCCTGAACCTCTCCCTGGTCGGGGAAGGTCCTCCGGGACAACACCTCGGCGTTGCCCTTGGCCTGGGGAGAGTGAGCCGTCGGTGGTGACTGGCTGGCCATCACCTTCGAATCCAGTGAATCCCCCGATGAGGACGGCAGGGAGCTGTCGCGGGCCGGACTGCAATTGCATAATTCAACATGTCAAAATTGTGAAGTAGAGAGGCCGGATATATGGACGCATCAGGGTTTCTTAATACTCACGATGCGGCCGGGGGCTTGTTTCGGGGGCACGGCTCTGGGCTGCTGTCAACGTCCCACACGGAGTTATCCGCAAGGGAGCTCTTCCTCCTCTTGGACGCCTCTGCCTCCAGATTTGTGGAGGCCGCCCTCTTCTTCCTTCCCCCCTCAGGGGGAGAGCTGCTTTCCTCCTCCTCGTCATCATCGTCTTCGGCGGCGGAGGAGTGATTCTCGTTGTCTTCGGACGTCATGTCCGAAGCTCATTTGCGGCGGGGGCCACTCCGGACCCCCTTGGCCTTCTTCTCTGGCGCATGGTAGGGCGTCGGAACCAGCATCTTCGTCAGAAGTGGAATTGCTGGTTCCTCGGGCAGCGGAGCCGGACACCAAATCCACTCCGCCTTCTTTGTCCAGCCCTGGAAAATAAATAGTGAGGTTTAGATATCCTCCACGACTAAGCAAGTAAAGTATGCGCCCTGAAACGTGAAATACTTACTGCATTGGCGGGATGGGCCAGGGCATGCCCGCGGTCCTCGGTTGTCTCCGGCGGCGTCTCGTTGCCTTGAAGATCAACTTCCAGATATCTTCATGCGTGGTTCCGAAGATCCTTTCCAAGGTCTGGTGCTCCTCCGGATCGAATTCCCATAAAGGGCAAGCCCGGCTCTGACATAGAAGGATCCGGCGAACTAACATCATCTGGATCACGTTGACGAGCTTGATGTTTTTGTCCACCATGCTTTGGATGCGCGTTTGCAGCGCTATCAGCTCGTCCGACGAAGACCAATTCGGGCCCTTCTCTATCCAGGAGGTGAGCCGCATTGGAGCTCCGGACTTGAATTCGGGAACCGCGGCCCAGGTGGCGCCGCGGGGCTCTGTGATATAGAACCACAATTTCTGCCACTCTTTGACGGTCTCCACAAAATTACCTTTTGGCCATGTTACATTGGGCATCTTGCTCACCATGGCACCTCCGCACTCCGCGTGTTGGCCATCCACCACCTTCGGCTTCACGTGAAGATCTTAAGCCACAGTCCGAAGTGGGGAGGAATGCGGAGGAAGGCCTCGCACATGACAATGAATGCCGAAATGTTGAGAAAGGAGTTTGGGGCTAGATCATGGAAATCTAGCCCATAATAGAACATGAGTCTGCAGACAAAAGGGTGGAGAGGAAACCCTAACCCGCGGACGAAGTGGGGGATGAACACCACCCTCTCATTGGGCTTCGGGGTGGGGACGATTTGCCCCTTGGCCGGAAGCCGGTGGGCGATCTCTTTCGCCAGATACCCGGCCTCCCGAAGCTTGGTGATGTCCTTCTCCTCGACGGAGGAGGCCATCCACTTGCCTTGCGCTCCAGATCTGGACATGGTCGAGTGCTTTCTCAAGGCGGAAAAGATGAGAACTTGGGCGCTGGAGCTCGAGAATGGAAGGGCAGAGAGAGAGAAGGCGTGGGTGAAAGAAGGGAATTCTCATCTCCTTATAAAGGCAGTGAATATCAAGCGCCTCCCCACTCGCCTTAAAACTCGCCTATTCCCAAGGGTTGTGCAAACGACACGGTTGGATTACCCACGCTCGTATTGATGAGAATCCCGCAATAAGGGGACACGATCTCTGCTTTAACAAGACCTGCCAATGAGACCGCATCTCAAAGCGGCAGGCCGAAAAACGGTTCGAAATAATGACCGAGTGATGACGTGGTGTCACATTACCAAAAGTTGTCAGTGGATTGGACTCGTGAAATATTATACTCTCTGCGGTTGTGTGTGGAATTTGTTTTGAAGAGCCAGACACGTTCGTTGCGTCTGAAGACTGTGTTGGAGTATTCGGAGAAGGAACCCGCCTTGCAATGCCGAAGACAATTTGCGCGCCAGACACCTCGTCATTGAAGCTTGGTTCAGGGGCTACTGAGGGAGTCCTGGATTAGGGGGTCCTCGGGCGTCCGGACTATGGTATGTGGGCCGGACTGATGGGCTGTAAAGATACAAGACCGAAGACTATCTCCCGTGTCTGGATGGGACTCTCCTTGGCATGGAAGGCACGCTTGGCATCCCGATATGAAGATTCCTTTCTCTGTAACCGACTTTGTACAACCCTAGTCCCCTCCGGTGTCTATATAAACCGGAGGGCTTAGTCCGTAGGGACAGGAATCATACTCATAGTCATACAGGCTAGACTTTTAGGGTTTTTGCCATTATGATCTCGTGGTAGATCTACTCTTGTAATACTCATATTCATAAAGATCAATCAAGCAGGAAGTAGGGTATTACCTCCATAGAGAGGGCCCGAACCTAGGTAAACATCATGTCCCCTGTCTCGTCTTACCATCGACCTTAGACGCACAGTTCGGGACCCCCTACCTGAGATCCGCCGGTTTTGACACCGACAGTGCGGGCCCCTCCCAAGGAAGTCTGAATTGGACAAGGGGGAGGGGGCATGGCCCCCTTTCCTTCTCCCTCTCCCTCTCCCTCTCCTTACCTTTCCCCCCTCCAAAAGAAAGGAAAGGGGGGCCGACTAGGACTGGGAGTCCTAGTCGGTTTCCCCCCTATGGCGCGCCCCATGGCCGGCGTCCTCCCTCTCCTCCTTTATATACGGGGGCAGGGGGGCACCCCAAAGCACAACAGTTGTTTCTTAGCCGTGTACGGTGCCCCCCTCCACAGTTTACTACTCCGGCCATATTGTCGTAGTGCTTAGGCGAAGCCTGATACGTCTCCAACGTATCTATAATTTATGAATATTCATGTTGTTTCATTATCATTCTTGGATGTTTTACAATAATTTTATAGCAACTGTATATCATTTTTTGGGACTAACCTATTGACCCAGTGCCCAGTGCCAGTTGCTGTTTTTTGCTTGTTTTTTACATCGCAGGAAACAATATCAAACAGAGTCCAAACACCACAAAACTTTTTGGAGATCTTTTTGGACCAGAAGAAACCCAATGGGCCAGAGCTGCACCTAGGGGGTGCCCCGAGGGGGGCACAACCCACCAGGGCGTGCTAGGGCCCCCTGGCGCGCCCAGGTGGGTCGTGCCCACCTCGGTGGCCTCCCGCACCCCCTCTTTGCACTATAATATCCCAAATACTCCGAAACCCTTCGGGGTTAACCTAGATCATAAGTTCCGCCGCCACAGGCCTCTATAGGCACCGAAAACCAATCTAGACCCTTTCCGGCACCATGCCGGAGGGGGAATCATCTCCGATGGCCATCTTCATCATCCCAGCGGCCACCACGATGAGGAGGGAGTAGTCCACCCTCAGGGCTGAGGGTTTGTACCAGTAGCTATGTGTTTAATCTCTCTCTAACCCTCAGGGAGTAGTCCATCTTCATCAATGCAGCAGTGTGGCTTGTATTGCTCAATATAAATTGCGGAAATGATATGATACAGTAGGCATTGTGTGAGAACAATTATGAATCTTGTCTTTGCCAGTACTAAAGTGAAATGGCTTGCTCTTTATCATACTAACCTATCTCATGAAGTTCTGTTAAGTTTTGTGCTATTGAAGTTTTCAAGTTTTGCGGGAGATATCGATATGAGGAGAATAAGGAGTGACAAGACCCTAAGCTTGGGGATGCCCAAGGCACCCCCAAGGAAATATTCAAGGAAGATCCAAGCAACTAAGTTGGGGATGCCCCGGAAGGCATCCCATCTTTCGTCTCCAACATTATCGGTAACCTCACTTGGAGCTATGTTTTTGTTTGTCACATGATATGAGTTTTGCTTGGAGCGTCATTTTATTTTATTTGTATTTGCTTGCTGTTATTTAGAATAATGTTTTGCATCTTTTATTTCAATAGAAGTGGCATGTATAGCCTTTGCCATGCTTATTTTGCAAGTATACATGTTGTTGTTTGAAAACAGAAAGTTTACCGCTGTTGCAAGAAAGTCAGAATGTGATAAAATGTTAAAACTTTTTGCAAAATGAGCTCTGATAAATTTTCTACAGTGTGGTAGAATTTCATAATGTTTGGAGTTGAATAAGTATTGATACTGTTGCATTCTTTACAGAGTATACTGTTTTTGCAGATTGCTGTTATGTTTGCAGTGTTTGCATATGATTGCTTGTTTAATGAATCTATTTGAGGGTAGGAGTATTAAATATGCAGAGGCATTTAGTATGCAATGTTGAATAATAATTTTAGTGATTTGCTACAGTAGAGATTGATAAGGTTTTTGCATTAGTTTATACTAACTTATTTCACGAGTTCTTGTTGAGTTTTGTGTGGATGAAGCTTTTGAGATTTAGGAAAACCGTGATATGAGAAGAATTAAGGAGACACCAAAGCTCAAGCTTGGGGATGCCCAAGGCATCCCAAGATAATATTCAAGAAGTCTCAAGCATCTAAGCTCGGGGATGCCCCGGTAGGCATCCCAGCTTTCTTCTTCAGCAATTATCAGTTAGTATCGGTTGAGCCCAAGTTTTTGTTTCTTCACATGAGTTGTGCTATCCTTGAAATGTCATTTTATTTTAATTTTGCTTGCTGTTTTAATAAAGTATTTGAATCTGAAAGTTTTTTAATAAAATAGAGCCCTCAAATAGTTGCCAAGGAGGCTAAGTAAGCGGCATTCACATCCCTTCAACGAAGCCCTTTTCTATGTCATTCACTCTTGTGCTTCACTTATATCCTATGAGTAAATTGTTGAATGAATTGAATATAATGAAGTTGATATCATACCATGCCTAGTGGTAGCTTCACATTGGATTTAGAAAGTGAAATCTTTTGAGGCTTGATAATCACAATATTGGTCATACAAGCAATTCACGAATAATTAGTATAAGTAAGAGAACTTTCACATGCAAATACACTATCATGGAAATATTTTGTGATTGAGAGCCCCCATCAAAATATTATATGCCAAAATTGTTGACGTTGGACAAGGAAGACAACGTAATGATTTATGTTTGTTCATATTCACATAGAAGTTATATTGTCATAGATCCTTCAACATGTGGTGCTTGCCCCCCATCTTTGCTAGCCAAAAATTCCGCACCAAGTAGAGATACTACTTGTGCATCCAAAAACCCTTAAACCCAAATCTTATTTTCAAGAGTCCACCATACCTACCTAAGGATTGAGCAAGATCCTTCAAGTAAGTTGTCATCGGTGCAATAAGGCAATAAAAATTGCTTCTAAACGTGTTAGATCATTTAGTGTAAGAGAAAATTGAGCGTTGTACGAACTTGTGATGGCAAAGCAATAAAAGTGACGGACTGCATAATAAAGGTTGCTATCATAAGGGGCAATATAACGCGACATTCTCTTGCACTAAGGGGTTGAGCATACAAACAAATAAGCGCATGGCAACCTCCGCTTCCCTCTGCGAAGGGCCTATCTTTTAGTTTTCGGTATTTACTTTTATGCAAATAGTCAAAGTTTTTCTCTCTATTCCTTTTTATTTTTCTCTTTTGGCAAGCATCGTGTGGTGAGGAAAGATCTAGGAACATATGTCCAGTTGAATATGGGTAGCATGAGTTATTATTGTTGACATCACCCTTGAGGTGAATACGTTGGGAGGCAAAACAATAAGCCCCTATCTTTCTATGTGTCCGGTTGAAACGTTTATGAAGACTATATGATGGTTGAGTATGTTGAGCTCTTACTTAAACTCCATTGAATAAGTTGAATTGCAATTGCTTGGTGACTAAGAACATAGGTTGTTGAGTTTCAAGAGAGTTTATTGTTTGAACCTTAACATGTGAATTTGTTGCTACTTTAACATGAATTTTTTTATGAGAAAGAATTGCTATTATGATGCTAGGAAAAGTGATTGAAATTGTCATTAATCAAACTTATGCACTTTTCCAGCATTCACACTTCATAAATTATTTCTTTTATCATTTACCTACTCGAGGACGAGTAGGAATTATGCTTGGGGATGCTGATACGTCTCCAACGTATCTATAATATATGAAGTATTCATGCTGTTTTATTATCATTCTTGGATGTTTTACAATTATTTTATAGAACTTTATATCATTTTTTGGGACTAACCTATTGACCCAGTGCCCAGTGCCAGTTGCTGTTTTTTGCTTGTTTTTACATCGCAGGAAATCAATATCAAACGGAGTCCAAACACCACGAAACTTTTTGGAGATTTTTTGGAGCAGAAGGAACCCAATGGGCCAGAGCTGCACCTGGGGGGGGGGGTGCCCGAGGGGGGCACAACCCAGTAGGGTGCGCCAGGGCCCACTGGCATGCCCAGGTGGGTTGTGCCCACCTCGGTGGCCTCCCGCACCCCCTCTTTGCACTATAAATTCCGAAATATTCCGAGACCCTTCGGGGTTAACCTAGATCAGAAGTTCCACTGCCGCAGGCCTCTGTAGCCACCGAAAACCAATCTAGACCCTTTCCGGCACCCTTCCGAAGGGGGGATCATCTCCGGTGGACATCTTCATCATCCCGGCGGCCACCACGACGAGGAGGGAGTAGTCCACCCTCGGGGCTGAGGGTTTGTGCCAGTAGCTATGTGTTTAATCTCTCTCTCTCTCTCTCTCTCTCTCTCGTGATCTATATCATGGGCTTTGTTAATATAGATGGATCATATGATGTTTCTCCCCTCTATACTCTTGTTGTGATGAATTGAATCTTTACCCTTTGAAGTTTTGTCTTGTCGGATTGAATATTCAGATTTGAGAACACATGATGTATGTCTTGAAGTATGAATACTTGAGGTGACACTGAGGTACTGTATTGATTCACTTGATATATGTTTTGGCACTCAACTTGCGGATTCCCCAGGTGACGTTGGGGTAATCTATGCATAGGGGTTGATGCACGTTTTTATTATCTTTTCTCCGATAGAAACTTTGGGGTCTCTTTGTAGTTCTTTGTGTGGATTGAGTATTATGAATATGAATTTGCTTTGGTGTTATTTTAGTAGGAACTCTAGGATAGATCGAACGGAAAAAATAGCTTTGTGTTATTTTAGTACGAACTTTTGAATAGATCAAACAGAAAGAATAGCTTTGAGGTGGTTTCGTACCCGACAAACAATATCTATCTTTTGTTCTCCGCTAATAGGAACTCCGGAGTGATTCTTTATTGCACTTTGAGGGATAATCATATGATCCAACTATGTTAGCACTGTTGAGAGATTGCATTAGCGAAAGTACGGAACCTAGGCCTTGTTTTTAAGCATTGCAATACCGTTTTTGTGCTCGTTTACTATTTGCTACCTTGCTGTTTTTATTTATTCAGATTATAAAAATATATTTATACCATAAATATTACACTTTTATCACCATCTCTTCGCCGAACTAGTGCACCTATACTATTTGCCATTGTATTGGGTGTGTTAGGGACACAAGAGATTTCTTGTATTTGGTTGTAGGGTCGTTTGAGAGAGACCATCTTCATCCTACACCTCTCACGGATTGATAAACCTTAGGTCATCCACTTGAGGGAAAATTGCTACTGTCCTACAAAACTCTGCGCTTGGGGGCCCAACACGTGTCTACAAGAATAAAGTTGCGTAGTAGACATCAAAGCCCTGCGCGGATCATATGACCATCATCGTCACCACGCCGTCGTGCTGACGAAACTCTCCCTCGACACTTTACTGGATCAAGAGTTCGAGGGACGTCATCAAGCTGAATGTATGCTGAACTCGGAGGTGTCGTACATTCGGTACTTGATCGGTTGGATCGGGAAGACGTTCGACTACATCAACCGCATTAACCTTCCGCTTTCGGTCTACGAGGGTACGTGGACACACTCTCCCCCTCTCGTTGCTATGCATCTCCTCGATAGATCTTGCGTGATCGTAGGATTTTTTTAAAATTGCATGCTACGTTCCCCAACACTTGCACGTCCAGGTCAGCCCCCCACCCGCACTCACGCCCTTCCGCCGCCGTGCCGATCCCGGCGCCGCCTACCCACCCACCGCCGCTAGATAGGCCATTCCCTACCGGAAAAGAGAGGGTTTTGCCGCGGCATCCTCCACCCTGTTCCTGGGCTAGCTTTCCGGCGCTCCGGCTAAGCAGGGCTGGAATACTGGCGGGTGCGCACCTACCACGCCCGCCAGGTGTTCGGTGATTTGTCTGCTCGGCGATGGACTTGGACGACCAGGAGGCGCTCGCGGCGCTGCTGGAGGAGGAAGCCGATGCCGACACCTAGGATGAATAGCATCTCATGGTACTCGCCGCTCTGGCCAGCCTGCTTGCGAGCAATGCAAAGCCGTGACGAGGTGGCTCGGCGCCGGGCCGGCTGAAGGCAAAGCAGAGGCATCGAGTGGAAGGCTATTGCTTGCTCTACTCCGACTACTTCGCCGACGCTCCACTACACGGCGATAAAGTATTTCGGCGCCGTTATCGGATGAGCCGAAAGCTCTTCCTCAGGATTGTGAATTCCATCCGTGAGTTCGACAGCTACTTCAAGTGCAAGAAGTATTGCACTGGCACACTTGGATTCACCTCACTCCAGAAGTGCACGGCAGTTATTAGGATGCTTGCATACGGAGCTCCTGGTGATTCACAGGAAGACTATGGACGCATGGCCGAGTCCAAGACCATTGAGTGTTTGTACAAGTTCTGCAGGGCAGTGGTGGCAGTGTTTGGACCGTAATACTTGCGATCACCCAATGTTGAAGACACTACTTGGATCCTAGCACAGAATGCAGCAAGAGGATTTCCTGGGATGCTTGGAAGCATCGACTGCATGCATTGGAAATGGAAGAACTATCCATTTGCTTGGCAGGGGATATACAAAGGCGCTAAAGGCGGTTGCAGTGTGGTACTTGAGGCAGTGGCCACACACGACCTCTTGATTTGGAACTCCTTTGGTATGCCAGGAACTCACAATGACATCAACGTACTGCAGTCCTCCCCTGTCTTTGCCAAGCTTGTTGAAGGTCATTCTCCTCCGGTGAACTTCGAGGTCAATGGGCGGCACTACAACAAGGGATACTACCTAGCAGATGGCATCTATCCGAGATGGTCCACATTTGTGAAGGGTATCTCAAACCCTGTGCCAGGAGGCAAGAACTCCCACTTTGCCAAGTGTCAGGAGGCTTGCAGGAAGGATGTCGAGCGGGCATTTGGTGTGCTCCAATCTCGATTTGCTGTTGTCCGGTACCCCGCTCAGACCTGGTCGAAAGATCAAATATGGGAGGTCATGACTTGCTGTATCATCTTGCACAACATGATCATTGAGAGCGAGGAAGAGCCAGTGTTTGACACTGAACCATATTACAGGTAGGGTCCTCTTGCCCAAGTTGATAACCAGCTACCGGCAACCTGGACTGCCTTCCTCAATATGCGTCAGGAGATCCGACACCCACAGGTGCATCAACAACTGCAGCAGGATCTGGTGGAGCACCTATGGAGGCTCAAAGGCAACGCCTAGCTCGATATGTGATGAAATATGAGTTTTTATTTGTTGAACTATATGATTTGTAGTGATTTGTTAAACTATTTGATTTGTATTGATTTTTTGTGATAAACTAAGTGATAAAAAATAGCTTATGTTGAATTTGTGCCCAAGCACGCAGGATATGGGTCGAAATTGGTCAATTTGCGCCGATAGTGGGTCAATTTGTGCCGAAAGTAGGCCGAAATCGATGCCGGGGGCGACGTTGAGGGGGGGGGGGGGGGGTGGCTGAGGACCCGATCGCCCCCACGCCGATTTTTTCGGCAACGCGCCCCCAAGCGGCGCTATTTCAAGCCCTAGGGGGCCGAATGGCTGAAGATGCTCTAACAATTGGCATGCATGGACGAAACACTCTTCTAGACTATCGCATTCCAAATCTCCTACGCCAGCAACATGACAAGGGATGCAAAACATGCCATGGCATTGTCGTCGTTGTATTTTTTTTTTCGGGGCATTGTCGTCGTTGTTAACCATGGGGTGCCACCAATCTCTGATATAGTTGTAGTTGTTCCGGTCATTGATGTCCACGTGGATCAGCACCCCAAACAAGCCTTGATTTCAGATCAAATGCATCTCGTGTATCTACGCTCAAAAGGAATGATACTCCGCCAACTAACAACAACAACAAATGCCTTTGGCGACGCCCAATATTGTTCCACACGTGTGGCTTCATTAATGAAGCGATTTTATCAAATTGAACTTTGTATGTCGAGTATTCCCTAGAGAAGGTGAGTTACCATAAAATTTCATCATCAACTACTTTGTTAAGGTTAACATCCTGTAAACTGACCTATAGCTCAGAGAATTGAACCGAGAGCCCCAAACTCATACTAATGTTATCAATCCAATGGTTGTGCTCCAGTGCTCTTTTAATAGTTTGGTTCTTCCACTTGGACATTGCGAAGATGAATGGGCCGATGTTCTTCGGCTTGCGAGGGCACCATCAGGTTTGATGGATGTAGCCTCTAACAACCCTTGTGATTGGGTCCCACATAGACGACACGAGTAACAATTGTAAGTGCCTTCATTGAACATGCATGCTTTAACTCCTAGGATGCTCAAGAACAATGTTAGGCGAAAGCTCTTATCTAGCGGCGTAAGATACAGATTATCTGTTAACCACCAATAAGATCCTTATATGGGAAGTTTTATAATTTTTTATACATTTATGAAGAAAGCTTTACTCCTTCCAATCCATATTACTTGTTGTTCAGACGGATGTATCTAGACGTATTTAAATGCTAGATACAACCACATGAGCGACAAGTAATATAGATCAGGTGGAGTATTTAATTGATTTAAAACATATATTACAAAAATCAGTTTTAATAATTTAAAGGTACTATAATGCAAAAAAGAAGAGAATTCATGTAGCTCAACATAGATGTTTTTATAATTGAAATAAAATGACAACCTGATGTTTGAATAACAATCCCATTGTACAACAAAACATGCATGCATTTTTGAAGAGTGATTTTTTCCAAAATATTTACAAATGTTCAGGTAGTTGTCAAATAATGAAATGAAAAACATAAAACAGAAAAGGAATATAAAATAAAATAATTAAAGACAGAAAGGAAAAAGGAAAATGTGAAAGAAAAATAAATAAAGACCGAAATGAGAGGAAAACCCCCAAAATGATAAAATGGACCCAGCACAACACCTTGATTCCTTTTTTTAGTACAACAGGGCGTGAATGACAATACTTTTACAAATGGGCCGACAATAATTTTACATGAAAGAAAGCTTTCGCTCCTCGCTGGCACCTTATGCCGAAATCACTAATTGAGGAGTACTCGTTGAAAAGATCACTCCAATTCCCCTGGTTGCGACAAGTGGCGCACATGCAACGCGTCTCTTGTCGCAACCTGAAAGTTTTCCCTTTTTTCGTAGATCTGTTTATTCAAAACGTTTTATCTCTCAAACCGTGCGTGCAAATCTCGAACCACTTTCACCGTTGGATTCCTCGCGTCGAGATCTTCAAAACTAGATCCCATGTTGATAGGTTTTGACGAACTTTTTTTTACCAAAAAAAACGGAGGAAGGAGCACGGGTTTTCCCCTTTCGGAAAGAGGCACGCCCGTGCCTCCCACGAAATCACAACCGTGCCTCTCGCGGAAGCAAAACAATAACTCTTGCTGAAGGAAAAAAATGAGAAAACGCGTTCTTTTTCCGTTTCCGAGGAGGCACGGCCATGACTCTCGTGAAAGCACAACCGCACCTCTTGCGGAAGCAAAACCATGACTCTCGCGAAAGAAAGAAAAAACAAAAAACGCGTTTTTTCCCTTTCCGAGAGGCACCGCCGTGACTCTCGCGAAAGCACAACCGTGCCTCTCGCGGAAGCAAAACCGTGACTCTCGCGAAAGGAAAAAAAAAACAGAAAACGCGTTTTTTTCCCTTTCCGAGAGGCACGGCCGTGACTCTCGTGAAAGCACACCCGTGCCTCTCGCGGAAGCAAATCCGTGACTCTCAGGAAAGCAAAAAAAACAGAAAATGTGTTTTTTCGTTTTCGAGAGGCACGACCGTGACTCTTGCGAAAGCAAAACCGTGCCTCTCGCAGAAGCAAAACCGTGACTCTCGCGAAAAAAAAGAAAACGTGTTTATTCACGCAAAAAAAATTCAATTTTTTTATTGAAAAGCTAAGGAAGACTGGTGGAAAATCAAAATGTCGAAAAATCCGAAAAAAAAACCGTTTAAAAAGTCGAAAACACGTGCGGAAAAATAAAAAAACAAAATCCGAAGGGAGCGCCCAGAGCGCGACACATGGCGAGGCTTGTTATGCGGCCCGGCCCAAGAACGAGCCGAATATATGTAGCCCTCGGTCTGAAGATAAAAAACAAACGGCCAGAAAATATATGTACAAAGAGGGATTCGAACCCACGTGATATTGCTCAGGTACTTGGTGCTTCAACCACTGCACAATGATAACATTAACGTCTTATGAACGATAAAGTTTTATTTGACCCCAAGTTTCTGCGGCAGTACAAATTATTTGGAAAAAGGGAACGAAAAATTGAACAAAGAATTCGTGAATTTTAAAAACAGATCATCCATTTTGAAAAAGGTTGCGGATTTCAAAGAAATGTTCACAAAAAAATCAAAAAAAAGTTCATCGGATTTTGAAAAAGGTTCATCGATTTTGAGAAAAAAAAAGTTCATGATTTCTCAAAAAGTACACGGATTTGATTTTTTTAATCGATTTTGATAAAAAAAAGTTCACAGATTTAAAACAAGTTCATCACTTTTCATAAAAAAAGTTCACGGATAAGAAAATAGTTCATCGAGTTTGAAAAAAAGTACATCGAGTTTGAAAAAAGTTCATCGAATTTGAGAAAAAAGTTCATGGATATGAAAATAGTTCATTGAGTTTGAAAAAAGTTCATCGAATTTGAGAAAAATGTTCATCGAGTTTGAAAAAAGTTCATCGAATCTGAGAAATTCATCGATTTTGTGTCGAACCAGGAAGAAAGAAAAAAGAATAAGAAAAAGAAAAGAAGGAAAACAGAAAATGGAAAAAGAAAAAATGATAAAAGAAAAGTACAAGAAAGAAAAGAACTAGAAAAGGTGCATGTAATCATATTAGGCTTGGTGGCGTGGTGGTTTGTGTATTGTACGACGAAGCTGCAGGTATCCTGTTCGATTCCTAGTCCACTCTCTTTTAATCTGCTTTTGCGCTTTCAAAACAGAAATAAAAGGGCCGGCCCATATAACGACAATGTGAGATCGGGGGGTGTGTGCCCTGTAGGAGCTGGCCTATATTCGGCGCTTAAGGCGCCGCGACAAATAGGATTTGGCTTAAATTGATGCCCTTAGTAGTCAACCCGATGTTGGAGATACTATACTACAATACATGTATTCGTTTTGTCCAATTACTTAATAGTGCAGCTGCGCTATTTGGTTGTTACCGGCGCACGCACTATCCGACAAGGCGCACACGTCGCTCCCTTCCAAAAAGAGCCAGCACACCGATCCATCCCGTTTGTTGTCTCTCTCTCAAGGAGAAAAAAACATTATCCTTATCCCTTTCCCCGTCTCACCATGGAGGTGGAGAAGAAGCACGGGAGCACAACATCGCGACGCCTGGGTGGTCGATGTGGAGGCGGTAGATCGAACTAGAGCCCGACGAGAGGCCTGCCCGTGAACTGGAGCAGCGCCGCCGCCGTCTTTTCCTCCCAATTTCTTGGAGGGGAGCTGGAGCGATGCCGCCGCCGGCGTTGTCGAGCCGTCGAGGTACCTGCTCCTCTTGTGCGCCGTGATTTTCCTTCTCATCCATGCTGGCCGCGAGGGTTTCTGCCCCGCCGCCAGGAAGCCGTGCGCGGAGTCTGCATACTGAGGTGTTGCGGACGCCAAAGACGGAGGAAAAGGGCAATGGAGACGTCGATTTGTCGTTGGTTAGAGGTAATGGCACAGTAGCGCCTCCAAATCGAGGTATGGTAATTCCAGTTTAGAAGTATGGTTTTGGGGATCATCCTGTTGGTTTGGGTGCTTAGGTATTGGTTGCTGGCTGCCGGGCCATATTGCTTATGCTGCAGTAAGGCTAGTTGAGAACTGGCGTGATGCCAAATTGCCAATGTTCTGCTCATGAACTTTTGAACTGCTGTATAAAAAACGAGAGAGGGGGAAAGACACACTATATTTGGTGCTAAATTTTTAATCACACTGAACATCAGGGTCAACCATTAGTAGATTTTAGACTAGGTTTGTGTCAACACGTGGGTTTCCGATGGTTTATGGAAGGCATGATCCAGTGATATACTGATGGGTTATCTCTATACATGCAGGCTGAAGCTAGATCCATGGAAGTAGTAGTTGTGGTAGAACAAATCATGTTCAGCTCTTGTTTCTGTGTGGAAATCTTACAATATATTTTCCATATATTTTTGGCGAACTTTATTGATGAACAAAGCTACGGTTTAGCATCCAGACTACTTACTATAGTTGCTAGAAATCTTACAATATATTTTTCATATATTTTTGGCAAACTTTATTGATGAACAGAGCTACGGTTTAGCATCCAGACTACTTACTATAGTTGCTCATCTGCTCTTCGTTCGACTTGAGCCTGGTAGTTTCATTACAACTGCAACTTGTCTGGTCAACTTGATGTATTTTTCCTTTTTAATAAGACCCCACACTTTTTTGTGTTGTACTCCCTCCGTTCCTAAATATTTGTCTTTCTAGAGATTTCAAATGGTCACCACATACGGATGTATATAGAC
This sequence comes from Triticum aestivum, assembly GCF_018294505.1. Taxonomy (NCBI): domain Eukaryota; kingdom Viridiplantae; phylum Streptophyta; class Magnoliopsida; order Poales; family Poaceae; genus Triticum; species Triticum aestivum. The sequence continues at coordinate 581,799,998 of NC_057814.1, read as the reverse complement.
ATATTTTAGAGTATAGATTCACTCATTTTGCTCTGTATGTAGTCACCATTTGAAACCTCTAGAAAGACAACTATTTAGGAACGAAGGGAGTACATCATAGCAACCATGGCGGGGATTAGCAAGAATAAAAGAGCAGCATCATGCATGAGCTCCTTATCGAGGATAGGGGCTGTCTTGTTTCCGGGGCGGCAATTGGAGAACTAGAAGAGGTATTTTCTCGCCCTTTTTTTGTCACGCTGCTATGCATATCAAATACACACACATGGATCAATCACGATATTTTTTCTCATCTTTTGGTTGTTTCTCCTTTGGTTTATGGTAGGATCCAAACCCTGCTAGGACCATGGGTCTGAAACATGGACGGACAAAGTTAGTAGCTGCTCTTGGTTCACATCGAGGAAATCCAGGTGGGGAAGTTGCTCAAAGCATATAGTATAGTTGCTCAAGGTATAATGTATAGTTTCTCAAAGATCAACTGACATGTTCTTCTTTTTTAGAGTTGCTCAAAAGAGAGAATAGTAAATAGATATTTTTCACAATAATGCTAATTCTGGTAGCCCAAAATGAAATACATAAGCTTTATGCGCCACACCGTACATCCAGGACAAATTAGCAATCCTCTCCTCATCATCCATGTTAACTTTTCTTGAACAGAATAAATGCTACCTTTAAATATAAGTTAGGATCCTGCTGCCTCCCGAAAGTGGTCGATTCCTCTTCCAGGTCGCCATCTTTCAAACTCTAGAAGCCTGGTCCGATGGCCCGTCTGAAAGCCCGACAGTCCTGCATCATCCTCCCTGTGAAAATAGCAACACAAAAAAGGAGCCACTAGTGATAGAGCAATTTCGAAACAGAATAGAGCAACTGCATGTCATAAGGCATAAAGCACCACAAAAATAAAACATGGTGTGATTTGGGAAGAACTACCATGCAACAAAAGCAACAATAACAAACACACAAAAAGATACCAGAATTGTCCTACATAGTTTGGATCCCTTTTGTAATGCACAATACATGAAAGATTACATAGTTGCCAACAATCAACCATATAGTTGCCTAAAATCATGTATCCAGTCACCCAATCCTCATGAGCAGAGCATGGTGTGATCGTAAATACTTGGCAAATGATCATAGAGGTGGGAGGGGTGGAGCGAGACATGGGGATGATGTCTATGTTGGAAATATGCCCTAGAGGCAATAATAAATGGTTATTATTATATTTATTTGTTCATGGTAATTGTCTATTATTCATGCTATAATTGTATTGTCCGGAAATCGTAATACATGTGTGAATACATAGACCACAACCTGTCCCTAGTAAGCCTCTAGTTGACTAGCTCGTTGATCAACAGATAGTCATGGTTTCCTGACTATGGACATTGGATGTCATTGATAACGGGATCACATCATTAGGAGAATGATGTGATGGACAAGACCCAATCCTAAGCATAGCATAAAAGATCGTGTAGTTTCGTTTGCTAGAGCTTTTCCAATGTCAAGTATCTTTTCCTTAGACCATGAGATCGTGCAACTCCCGGATACCGTAGGAGTGCTTTGGGTGTGCCAAACGTCACAACGTAACTGGGTGACTATAAAGGTGCATTACGGGTATCTCCGAAAGTGTCTGTTGGGTTGGCACGGATCGAGACTGGGATTTGTCACTCCGCGTGACGGAGAGGTATCTCTGGGCCCACTCGGTAATGCATCATCATAATGAGCTCAATGTGACTAAGCGTTAGTCACGGGATCATGCATTGCGGTACAAGTAAAGAGACTTGCCGGTAACGAGATTGAACAAGGTATTGGGATACCGACGATCGAATCTCGGGCAAGTAACATACCGATTGACAAAGGGAATTGCATACGGATTGATTGAATCCTCGACACCGTGGTTCATCCGATGAGATCATCGTGGAACATGTGGGAGCCAACATGGGTATCTAGATCCCGCTGTTGGTTATTGACCGGAGAGGCGTCTCGGTCATGTCTGCATGTCTCCCGAACCCGTAGGGTCTACACACTTAAGGTCCGGTGACGCTAGGGTTGTAGAGATATATGTATGCGGAAACCCGAAAGTTGTTCGGAGTCCCGGATGAGATCCCGGACGTCACGAGAGGTTCCGAAATGGTCCGGAGGTGAAGAATTATATATAGGAAGTCCAGTTTCGGCCACCGGGAATGTTTCGGGGGTTACCGGTATTGTACCGGGACCATCGGAAGGGTCCCGGGGGTCCACCGGGTGGGGCCACCTATCCCGGAGGGCCCCTTGGGCTGAAAGTGGAAGGGAACCAGCCCTTAGTGGGCTGGGGCGCCCCCCTTGGGCCTCCCCCCATGCGCCTAGGGTTGGGAACCCTAGGGGGGAGCTTCCCCCTTGCCTTGGGGGGCAAGGCACCCCTTCCCCCCCACTTGGCCGCCGCCCCCCTTGGAGATCTGATCTCCCAAGGGCTGGCGCCCCCACCCCCCAGGAGTCCTATAAATAGTGTGGGGGAGGGAGGGCAGCAAACTACAGCCTTGGGCGCCTCCCTCCTCCCCTGCAACACCTCTCTCTCTCTCGCAGAAGCTCGGCGAAGCCCTGCCGGAGAGCCGCTACATCCACCACCACGCCGTCGTGCTGTTGGATCTCCATCAACCTCTCCTTCCCCCTTGCTGGATCAAAAAGGAGGAGACGTCGCTGCACCGTACGTGTGTTGAACGCGGAGGTGCCGTACGTTCGGCACTCGGTCATCGGTGATTTGGATCACGGCGAGTACGACTCCGTCATCCACGTTCATTGGAACGCTTCCGCTCGCGATCTACAAGGGTATGTAGATGCACTCCTTTCCCCTCGTTGCTAGTAGACTCCATAGATGTATCTTGGTGAGCGTAGGATTTTTTTTTAAATTATGCTACGATTCCCAACAGTGGCATCATGAGCCAGGTCTATGCGTAGTTACTATGCACGAGTAGAACACAAAGCAGTTGTGGGCGTTGAGTTTGCCAATTCTTCTTGCCGCTACTAGTCTTTTCTTGTTTCGGCGGCATTGTAGGATGAAGCGGCCCGGACCGACCTTACACGTACACTTACGTGAGACAGGTTCCACCGACTGACATGCACTAGTTGCATAAGGTTGCTAGCGGGTGTCTGTCTCTCCTACTTTAGTCGGAACGGATTCGATGAAAAGGGTCCTTATGAAGGGTAAATAGAAATTGGCAAATCACGTTGTGGTCATACGTAGGTAAGAAACGTTCTTGCTAGAAACCTACAAACCACGTAAAAACTTGCAACAACAATTAGAGGACGTCTAACTTGTTTTTGCAGCAAGTGCTATGTGATGTGATATGGCCAGAAGATATGATGAATGATATATGTGATGTATGAGATTGATCATATTCTTGTAATAGGAATCACGACTTGCATGTCGATGAGTATGACAACCGGCAGGAGCCATAGGAGTTGTCTTTATTATTTTGCATGACCTGCGTGTCATTGAATAACGCCATGTAAATTACTTTACTTTGTTGCTAAACGGGTTAGCCATAGAAGTAGAAGTAATCGTTGGCGTGACGACTTCATGAAGACACAATGATGGAGATCATGATGATGGAGATCATGGTGTCATGCCGGTCACAAAGATGATCATGGTGCCCCGAAGATGGAGATCAAAGGAGCATGATGATATTGGCCGTATCATGTCACTATTTGATTGCATGTGATGTTTATCATGTTTTTGCATCTTATTTGCTTAGAACGACGGTAGCAAGTAGGATGATCCCTTATAATAATTTCAAGAAAGTGTTCACCCTAACTGTGCACCGTTGCGAAGGTTCGTTGTTTCGAAGCACCACGTGATGATCGGGTGTGATAGATTCTAACGTTCGAATACAACGGGTGTTGACGAGCCTAGCATGTACAGACATGGCCTCGGAACACACGCAATACACTTAGGTTGACTTGACGAGCCTAGCATGTACAGACATGGCCTCGGAACACGGAGGACCGAAAGGTCGAGCATGAGTAGTATAGAAGATACGATCAACATGGAGATGTTCACCGATCTTGACTAGTCCGTCTCACGTGATGATCGGACACGGCCTAGTTAAACTCGGATCATGTTTCACTTAGATGAAGAGAGGGATGTCTATCTGAATGGGAGTTCATTAAATAATTTGATTAGATGAACTCAATTATCATGAACTTAGTCTAAAATCTTTACACTATGTCTTGTAGATCAAATGGCCAACATTGTCCTCAATTTCAACGCGTTCCTAGAGAAAACCAAGCTGAAAGATGATGGCAGCAACTATACGGACTGGGTCCGGAACCTGAGGCTCATCCTCATAGTAGCCAAGAAAGATTATGTCTTAGAAGCACCGCTAGGTGATGCACCAATCCCACAGAACCAAGACGTTATGAACGCTTGGCAATCACGTGCTGATGATTACTCCCTCGTTCAGTGTGGCATGCTTTACAGCTTAGAGCCGGGTCTCCAAAAGCGTTTTGAGAAACATGGAGCATATGAGATGTTCGAGGAGCTGAAACTGGTTTTTCAAGCTCATGCCCGGGTCGAGAGATATGATGTCTCCGACAAGTTCTTCAGCTGTAAAATGGAGGAGAACAGTTCTGTTAGTGAGCACATACTCAGAATGTCTGGGTTGCACAACCGCTTGTCTCAGCTGGGAGTTAATCTCCCGGATGATGCGGTCATTGACAGAATCCTCCAGTCGCTTCCACCAAGCTACAAGAGCTTTGTGATGAACTACAATATGCAGGGGATGGAAAAGACCATTCCCGAGGTATATTCAATGCTGAAATCAGCGGAAGGGGAGATCAGAAAAGAACATCAAGTGTTGATGGTGAATAAAACCACCAAGTTCAAGAAGGGCAAGGGTAAGAAGAACTTCAAGAAGGACGGCAAGGGAGTTGCCGCGCCCGGTAAACCAGTTACTGGGAAGAAGTCAAAGAATGGGCCCAAGCCCGGGACTGAGTGCTTTTATTGCAAGGGAAGTGGTCACTGGAAGCGGAACTGCCCCAAATATTTAGCGGACAAGAAGAAGGCCGGCAACACCCAAGGTATATGTGATATACAAGTAATTGATGTGTACCTTACCAGTACTCGTAGTAGCTCCTGGGTATTTGATACCGGTGCGGTTGCTCATATTTGTAACTCAAAGTAGGAACTACGGAATAAACGGAGACTGGCAAAGGACGAGGTGACGATGCGCGTCGGGAATGGTTCCAAGGTCGATGTGATCGCCGTCGGCACGCTACCTCTGCATCTACCCACGGGATTAGTTTTAAACCTCAATAATTGTTATTTAGTGCCAGCTTTGAGCATGAACATTGTATCTGGATCTCGTTTAATTCGAGATGGCTACTCATTTAAATCTGAGAATAATGGTTGTTCTATTTATTTGAGAGATATGTTTTATGGTCATGCCCCGCTGGTCAATGGTTTATTTTTGATGAATCTCGAACGTGATGTTACACATGTTCATAGTGTGAATACCAAAAGGTGTAAAGTGGATAACGATAGTCCCACATACTTGTGGCACTGCCGCCTTGGTCACATTGGTGTCAAGCGCATGAAGAAGCTCCATGCAGATGGACTTTTGGAGTCTCTTGATTACGAATCATTTGACACGTGCGAACCATGCCTCATGGGTAAGATGACCAAGACTCCGTTCTCCGGAACAATGGAGCGAGCAACCAACTTATTGGAAATCATACATACCGATGTGTGTGGTCCAATGAGTGTTGAGGCTCGCGGAGGATATCGTTATGTTCTCACTCTCACTGATGATTTAAGTAGATATGGGTATGTCTACCTAATGAAACACAAGTCTGAAACCTTTGAAAAGTTCAAGGAATTTCAGAGTGAAGTTGAGAATCAACGTGACAGGAAAATAAAATTCTTACGATCAGATCGTGGTGGAGAATATTGAAGTCACGAATTTGGTACACACTTAAGGAAATGTGGAATAGTTTCACAACTCACGCCGCCTGGAACACCTCAGAGAAATGGTGTGTCCGAACGTCGTAATCGCACTCTATTGGATATGGTGCGATCTATGATGTCTCTTACCGATTTACCGCTCTCATTTTGGGGTTATGCTTTAGAGACTGCCGCATTCACTTTAAATAGGGCTCCGTCGAAATCCGTTGAGACGACACCGTATGAATTATGGTTTGGGAAGAAACCTAAGCTGTCGTTTCTAAAAGTTTGGGGATGCGATGCTTATGTCAAGAAACTTCAACCTGAAAAGCTCGAACCCAAATCGGAAAAATGCGTCTTCATAGGATACCCTAAGGAAACTATTGGGTATACCTTCTACCTCAGATCCGAAGGCAAGATCTTCGTTGCCAAGAACGGGTCCTTTCTGGAGAAGGAGTTTCTCTCGAAAGAATTGAGTGGGAGGAAAGTGGAACTTGATGAGGTGATAGTCACCCCTTCCGAACCGGAAAGTAGCGCAGCGCGGGAAAGTGTTCCTGTGGTGCCTACACCGACTGGGGAGGAAGTTAATGATGATGATCATGAAGCTTCGGATCAAGTTACTGAACTTCGTAGGTCCACAAGGACACGTTCCGCACCAGAGTGGTACGGCAACCCTGTCCTGGAAATCATGTTGTTAGACAACGGTGAACCTTCGAACTATGAAGAGGCGATGGCGGGCCCAGATTCCGACAAATGGCAAGAAGCCATGAAATCCGAGACAGGATCCATGTATGAAAACGAAGTATGGACTTTGACTGACTTGCCCGACGACCGGCAAGCCATAGAAAACAAATGGATCTTTAAGAAGAAGACGGACGCGGATGGTAATGTGACCATCTACAAGGCTCGACTTGTCGCTAAGGGTTATCGACAAGTTCAAGGGGTTGACTACGATGAGACTTTCTCACCCGTAGCGAAGCTGAAGTCCGTCCGAATCATGTTAGCAATTGCCGCATACTATGATTATGAGATATGGCAGATGGACGTCAAAACGGCATTCCTTAACGGCTTCCTTAAGGAAGAGTTGTATATGATGCAGCCGGAAGGTTTTGTCGATCCTAAGAATGCTAACAAAGTATGCAAGCTCCAGCGCTCAATCTATGGGCTGGTGCAAGCATCTCGGAGTTGGAACATTCGCTTTGATGAGATGATCAAAGCGTTTGGGTTTACACAGACTTATGGAGAAGCCTGTGTTTACAAGAAAGTGAGTGGGAGCTCCGTAGCATTTCTCATATTATATGTGGATGACATACTATTGATGGGAAATGATATATAATTCTTGGAAAGTATTAAGGCCTATTTGAATAAGTGTTTTCAATGAAGGACCTTGGAGAAGCTGCTTATATATTAGGCATCAAGATCTATAGAGATAGATCAAGAGGCCTCATTGGTCTTTCACAGAGTACATACCTTGACAAGATATTGAAGAAGTTCAGTATGGATCAGTCCAAGAAGGGGTTCTTGCCTGTATTGCAAGGTGTGCAATTGAGCACGGCTCAATGCCCGACCACGGCAGAAGATATAGAAGAGATGAGTGTCATCCCCTATGCCTCGGCCATAGGGTCTATTATGTATGCCATGCTGTGTACCAGACCTGATGTAAACCTTGTCGTAAGTTTGGTAGGAAGGTACCAAAGTAATCCCGGCAAGGAACACTGGACATCAGTCAAGAATATCCTGATGTACCTGAAGAGGACTAAGGATATGTTTCTCGTTTATGGAGGTGACGAAGAGCTCGTCGTAAAGGGTTACGTCGACGCTAGCTTCGACACAGATCTGGATGACTCGAAGTCACAGACCGGATACGTGTATATTTTGAATGGAGGAGCAGTAAAGCGTCGTGGCGGGATCTACATGTGAAGCGGAGTACATGGCAGCCTCGGAGGCAGCACAGGAAGCAGTATGGATGAAGGAGTTCATTACCAACCTAGGGGTGATTCCCAATGCGTCGGGCCCAATGACTCTCTTCTGTGACAACACTGGAGCTATTGCCCTTGCGAAGGAGCCCAGGTTTCACAGGAAGACCAGGCATATCAAGCGTCGCTTCAACTCCATTCGTGAAAGTGTTCAAAATGGAGACATAGATATTTGTAAAGTACATACGGACCTGAATGTAGCAGATCCGTTGACTAAACCTCTCCCTAGGGCAAAACATGATCAACACCAGGACGCAATGGGTGTTCGAATCATCACAATGTAACTAGATTATTGACTCTAGTGCAAGTGGGAGACTGTTGGAAATATGCCCTGGAGGCAATAATAAATGGTTATTATTATATTTCTTTGTTCATGGTAATTGTCTATTATTCATGCTATAATTGTATTGTCCGGAAATCGTAATACATGTGTGAATACATAGACCACAACCTGTCCCTAGTAAGCCTCTAGTTGACTAGCTCGTTGATCAACAGATAGTCATGGTTTCCTGACTATGGACATTGGATGTCATTGATAACGGGATCACATCATTAGGAGAATGATGTGATGGACAAGACCCAATCCTAAGCATAGCATAAAAGATCGTGTAGTTTCGTTTGCTAGAGCTTTTCCAATGTCAAGTATCTTTTCCTTAGACCATGAGATCGTGCAACTCCCGGATACCGTAGGAGTGCTTTGGGTGTGCCAAACGTCACAACGTAACTGGGTGACTATAAAGGTGCATTACGGGTATCTCCGAAAGTGTCTGTTGGGTTGGCACGGATCGAGACTGGGATTTGTCACTCCATGTGACGGAGAGGTATCTCTGGGCCCACTCGGCAATGCATCATCATAATGAGCTCAATGTGACTAAGGCGTTAGTCACGGGATCATACATTGCGGTACGAGTAAAGAGACTTGCCGGTAACGAGATTGAACAAGGTATTGGGATACCGACGATCGAATCTCGGGCAAGTAACAGACCGATTGACAAAGGGAATTGCATACGGATTGATTGAATCCTCGACACCGTGGTTCATCTGATGAGATCATCGTGGAACATGTGGGAGCCAACATGGGTATCCAGATCCCGCTGTTGGTTATTGACCGGAGAGGCGTCTCGGTCATGTCTGCATGTCTCCCGAACCCGTAGGGTCTACACACTTAAGGTCCGGTGACGCTAGGGTTGTAGAGATATATGTATGCGGAAACCCGAAAGTTGTTCGGAGTCCCGGATGAGATCCCGTACGTCACGAGAGGTTCCGGAATGGTCCGGAGGTGAAGAATTATATATAGGAAGTCCAGTTTCGGCCACCGGGAAAGTTTCGGGGGTTACCGGTATTGTACCGGGACCACCGGAAGGGTCCCGGGGGTCCACCGGGTGGGGCCACCTATCCCGGAGGGCCCCGTGGGCTGAAAGTGGAAGGGAACCAGCCCTTAGTGGGCTGGGGCGCCCCCCTTGGGCCTCCCCCCATGCACCTAGGGTTGGGAACCCTAGGGGGGAGCTTCCCCCTTGCCTTGGGGGGCAAGGCACCCCTTCCCCCCCACTTGGCCGCCGCCCCCCTTGAAGATCTGATCTCCCAAGGGCTGCCCCCCCCAGGGGTCGTATAAATAGTGGGGGGGAGGGAGGGCAGCAAACTACAGCCTTGGGCGCCTCCCTCCTCCCCTGCAACACCTCTCTCTCTCTCTCTCTCTCTCTCTCTCTCTCTCTCTCGCAGAAGCTCGGCGAAGCCCTGCCGGAGAGCCGCTACATCCACCACCACGCCGTCGTGCTGTTGGATCTCCATCAACCTCTCCTTCCCCCTTGCTGGATCAAGAAGGAGGAGACGTCGCTGCACCGTACGTGTGTTGAACGCGGAGGTGCCGTACGTTCGGCACTCGGTCATCGGTGATTTGGATCACGGCGAGTACGACTCCGTCATCCACGTTCATTGGAACGCTTCCGCTCGCGATCTACAAGTGTATGTAGATGCACTCCTTTCCCCTCGTTGCTAGTAGACTCCACAGATGTATCTTGGTGAGCGTAGGAATTTTTTTTAAATTATGCTACGATTCCCAACAGTCTACTACACAACCTTCTTCTTGTAGACGTTGTTGGGACTCCAAGTGCAGAGGTTTGTAGGACAGTAGCAAATTTCCCTCAAGTGGATGACCTAAGGTTTATCAATCCGGGGAAGGCATAGGATGAAGATGGTCTCTCTCAAACAACCCTGCAACCAAATAACAAATAGTCTCTTGTGTCCCCAACACACCCAATACAATGGTAAATTGTATAGGTGCACTAGTTCGGCGAAGGGATGGTGATACAAGTGCAATATGGATGGTAGATATAAGTTTTTGTAATCTGAAAAAATATAAAAACAGCAAGGTAACTAATGATAAAAGTGAGCACAAACGGTATTGCAATGCTAGGAAATAAGGCCTAGGGTTCATACTTTCACTAGTGCAAGTTCTCTCATCAATAATAACATAATTGGATCATATAACAATCCCTCAACATGCAACAAAGAGTCACTCCAAAGTCACTAATAGCGGAGAACAAATGAAGAGGTTATTGTAGGGTACGAAACCACCTCAAAGTTATCCTTTGTGATCGATCTATTCAAGAGTCCGTAGTAAAATAGCACGAAGCTATTCTTTCTGTTCGATCTATCATAGAGTTCATACTAGAATAACACCTTAAGACACAAATCAAACAAAACCCTAATGTCACCTAGATACTCCAATGTCACCTCAAGTATCCGTGGGTATGATTATACGATATGCATCACACAATCTCAGATTCATCTATTCAACCAACACAAAGTACTTCAAAGAGTGCCCCAAAGTTTCTACCGGAGAGTCAAGACAAAAACGTGTGCCAACCCCTATGCATAAGTTCATTGAAGCCGCAAGTTGATCACCAACACATACATCAAGTAGATCACGTGAATATCCCATTGTCACCACAGATAAGCACGACAAGACATACATCAAGTGTTCTCAAAGCCTCAAAGACTCAATCCAATAAGATAACTTCAAGGGAAAACTCAATCCATTACAAGAGATTAGAGGGAGAGAAACATCATAAGATCCAACTATAATAGCAAAGCTTGCGATACATCAAGATCGTTGTCGGTGGGAAATGACACCTATGGGATCACAAGAATCCTACTATGGTTGCCGGGGAGCAGGGTTGCGAGAAGAGAGCCTTAAGTCAACAAGGATCGTATTCCCAGGTTCGGGCCAAGAGAAACACATGATTTGTACTATTTGAGATCTTTGAATGAACTAGATGAGCATGCGTGTTAAAAAGCAGTAGATTCTCTTTATATCGAAGTGCACAGGTGACAACAGATGGAAAGCAAGGTCTCGAGTTATCCGTATACAGGACATCGCATTTACCGCAGAATGCCAGCTTTCAAGGATAGCGAGCCACTCCGTCGTCGCAAGCAATTCCTCATGCTTAATGAAGAGGTGGCATGCAGTAGCAGGCAGGCGGTGTAGGAGATATGCCCTAGAGGCAATAATAAATGTTATTGATTATCTCCCTGTTCATAATTATGTTTATGTTCCATGCTATAACTGCTGTGGTTCCGAGCCCGTATATCCATAAAGGCTCTGGGGAGAACCCATATGCACGTGTGGAATAATAAACGGTAAAATGTATTCCTAGTCGTGCCTCTAAGACTAGCTCAAGTGTTGCATGATGATTATGTTTTCCCAATCATGGGCATGTCTATGCCAAGCAACTTTGAGGGCACAATGTCAGGAAGGACATTTGTGTTGAATCGACCCGAATTGATGTTATGCTATGAGATACATTCGTCACAAGTTAATGGTTTATAACACAGAGATAGTTAATGTTTGCATAATTCCTTAGACCATGAGAGTATCGAGTTTCTTCATGCTTGCTTCATGAACTTTGGGGTTTGTTAAACGTCATCCGTAACTGGATGGCTATTACGGCGGCTTACGGGTTCATGAGAAAGTATGTTAAGTAACTTGATAGCTCGAGATTGGGATTTGCTCCTCCGACGATGGAGAGATATACTCGGGCCCACTCGGTGTTACGGTGTCCATCATCGTCTGGCCAGACACTTTGTGATTTGATCACGGGGATGCCGGAACACGAAACGAGAAAAGAGAACAAAACCGGTAATGAGGTAACTTGCATAGTGGACAAAGTGTTGTCCCACGGGGATGCAATAAATCTCACCTCAGGTGTTTGTGATATATCGTGAAGCAACAGGAATAGCTCACCTCAACTGGAGGTTCACTCGAATATTCATTCGTGTGGGTATAGGGGTCAATATGGGTGTCCACGGCTCCGATGTTGATCATTGATCGGAAGGGGTTCCAGGTCATGTCTATACTTCACCGAACCTATAGGGTCACACGCTTAAGGGTCATCTATCTGCTGAATACTAGACAGGGAGTCTGAGAGAAAATCACCGAAAAAGTTTCGGACACCGAAAAGTTTCGGACAGCGGAATCGTACCGCAGAGAGAGGTCACCGGATGAGTTTCGGTGAAACCAAAAAAGTTGTTTCGGGGTATGCCATTAAGTCAAAATGGTTTCGGCACATGCCTGATAATTCTTGGAGGGTGCCAGAATCATTCTGGAAACTTTTTGGAATTTTCAAAATAAAAACCGAAAATGTTTCGGAGCTGCCTGTACCGCTTTGGCTGTTTTTCGCAGACGAAATTCACTAATCTGAAATTGTTTCAGAACGAATCCAAAATCATTTTAGTGGGTACTGGAATTATTCTAAGACCCACAGAAATATTTTCGGATTTTGTGGACGCGAAAAATTGTCTTCATGAATAGTGAAAACGCATTCTTGTTTGCTTTTCGCAGATGAAAATTACTAAACCGAAATTGTTTCGGAACGCGTTGAAAATTATTTTAGTGGGTACTGGAAATGTTCTGAACCCACATAAATATTTTCAATTCGAACGGACGCTGAAAAATGTCGTCATGAATAGTGAAAGTGCTTTTTGCTTGGCTTCTTGGAGAAGCCACCTTGAGGGCCTTTTTGGTATTTCCCCCCTTGGCTTCTTGGAGAAGCCACCCTTGGGCTTGGCCTATAAATAGGGGTGGAGGGGGCTGCCTAAAGACTCATCCCTTCTCACATACATGCCATTGCAATGATCTGGCTTCTTCTCTCCCTCCCAGCGAAATAGTTTCGTAGAGCCGAAAGGCTGTCTGGGTTCCGGCAGGAACTAGTTCTGGACGGCGAAGCCCTGCCGGATAGCTGACACCGTATGTGTGCAACTCTGTAGAGAGGTCGTAGTTTCGATCTTAGCGCCCTGAGGGGCTGTTCGAGTGTGCCTCCCGAAGGGCTGTCCAAGTGACGGTCCGAGTTCTGTGGGTCCTCCCGGAGGGCTGTCCGAGTGACCGTTCGAGTTTCGAAGGTCCTCCCGAAGGGCTGCCTGCGACACCGTCCGGGGGACTGTTCGACCGCCTCCCAGAGGGCTGTCCGTATGGGTAATGAGGGTATACATCCTCGCGGTTGGGAGGTTGTAAATCCTAGCTGCGGGGATCTGCACCGCCGATCGTCATCGACTCTACTTCCCGCTGCGCTACGAGTCGGTAACGAAAAAGATCAAACCTTGTATGCAGTCTCCATAGTGGTCCTGGGCTGGTGCGTAGGTCAAATTTTTTTTGTTTTCTGCTACGTTACCCTACAGTGGCATCAAGGGCCGTGCTATGCGTAGATGCAGGTTTCGATCTAGAATACATGGAGATGTATGGGTATTGCATAATATAATTAGGTAGTAGATGAGATCTATTGCTGAAAATTATTTATGCGGGTGACAGATGAAATCTGTTACCCGACGTTCTTGTTGCTTCCCTAGAATTTGCGTTTGCTCAATCTCGAGACAGCATGGTGGAATTTGACAAAGTTCTGGCAATCCGTGATCCCAATTGATCATGGAAGTGCTATCAGTTCTTTGGGTTCTGCCGTAGTCAAAAGAAAGATGAAATTCGCAGATGAAAGGGCATTGCAGATATTATCTGCACGGGGGTCATGCGTATGACGAAGTTTAGTATGGGGCTCGAGATTTAATTATCTCGTGTTTCATACACCCCGAGATGTTAATCTAGCAACTTGAATAATCATACTTGATGATAAAACGTTGGTAGCTGCGGTTTAAGTCAAAACCTTAGAAGCCACGTAAAATAAAATTTTGCATAAACCGATTAGAGGTGTCTAACTTGGTTTTGCAGGATGTGCATGTGATGTGGTATAGCAGTGCTCATACTAATTCGATTATGTATGAGATGACTATATGATGTAATTTGATTAACATGACCTGCGTGTCATGGTTCGGCATGATGGCTGGAGCCATATGATTGCACTTTAATGACCTGCGTGTCAACCTTAAGTAATGCATTAATTTTATACGCTATGGAGATAGCAATATTATCTGGTGCATCGACAAGGTGGTGGCAATCTTCGCGAAGGTGAACACCAACACGAATGCCGAAGACGAAGAAATGAAATACTTCTCCGTCAGAAAGGGCTATACCATATCATGCTATTATGAATTGCCTGAGATGTTTATCCCTTATGTTGCACCCTTCTTGATTGCGCGGTAGTCGCTTTTTATTAGGGTGATCTCTCACAAAAATACCAAGTAGTTAGTGTTCTCCCAAGTGTAGCACCGTCACGGCACCTATCTTTTCGGGGTGCGCCGTGTCACACGGGTACGAACGATTAGAGAAGTGTGAGGCGGGTGAGTTGAGACCTCGCAGCGAGATCACTTGGTTGTCTTGACGTTCAGGCATGACCGTCATGAGCTCGGAACACACGCATCGAAAGATGAACAAGAGTCACATAGAGATGTGATTGGCAAGTTGGCCTACCGGTTGAGATTTTTCATCATCAGTGGTGTTACACCAATGGCGAACAATTGAAATGTGGGTCTTGTATCACTCACAATCAATTTTGAGAGATATTGATTTGAGTGGGAGCGCACTGTTGAATTAACATGTTTAATTCTCAGTGCAATTAATTATGAACACTGTCTAAGTGTTTCTTGCAAAATAGTTGTAGAATAATGGCTCGCGTTTCCACCTTCCCTATTAAAATTGAATAGCTGTTAAATATCTGGTTAAAACTTTACGATTGGTAACGTAATATGAGGATTGTCCTCAAAAGTGCCGAGAAGGACTTTGTCCTATCGCATGCTTTCCGTATCCTCCCGCTAATGCTATGGATCATGTGACTCTCGTCCTTCGATCCAAAAGCTATAATTCCGTTTCAGTCAAGTGCAATATGTTTGCTTCCATGAAACCCAAACTTCGAAAGTTGGGATAGTTATATGATATTCATGGAACTGGAAAATTATTTTCAGATACAAACAAAGCAATGTTTGTTTGCAAGTATTAGTAAAAGTGTTTACTATGCATTTGACTGTTGGGAAAGGGATCCAGAAGAACGCCTGTCATATAATGAAAGGTGAATAAAACAACAACTTAAAGAGAAAGGAAGTGTCCAAAGGGTGTTAGTATGACTTACACGCCTAGGAAGTCCGGGGCTAACGCCACTCTTAAGTTGGGTGCTTCTTTTGCGAGTAGGAGAAATACTAAAAGTTAAACTGTTAGAAGTATAAAGGCAGAAAGAAAGATGACTGGAATATCCAGCTCATGTATGAATGTCATACAAGTTTTTGATGTATAGTAGGCTGGTCAAAGATATAGTTCTTGGGAATTATGGTTAAACATGTTAATCACTAATTCTTGGGTATTGTGAGTTAATCACAAAGATACCCGCTCGATTGCATTCAATTGCGAATCACTGTAAGAGCTACTATGGCCTAAAAAGACTAGCCAGAAATGAGGTTAAGGTATACACAGGGAACATAGTAAATGTTACTATACCTTCCATCGGTGTATTGCCGTCTGTATTTATTTTCATAATTCATTTAGAGTTTTACAAACTCTAGCCCATTGCATAAGGTATCTTGCAAGAAGGTTGTTCATAAGAGAACCTTTTATGTTCGATGTTATGAATAACACAAGGGCCATACTTTCATTATGAATGAGATGTATGTTATGAATATTGATAATAATACAATACCTCTGGGTTTACTTTCATAATTCATTTTAGAGTTTCATACACTCTAGCCCATTGCACAATGTTTGTTGCAAAAGAGTTGTTCATAAAAACAACAATTGTTGTTAAGTATTATGAATAACATGAAGGGCCATGCTTCCATCCAAGATGGGACGTATGTTATGAATATTGAGGGTAATATGATACATCCATAACACTGACGCTAAATGTCGCAAGACTAAAAGAATACCACACAAGTGTGGCACTACATTTGGTCACATTGGAGAAACCCGCATGGAAAATTCCATTATGATGGATTTTGAAGTCTTTTTGATTTTGAATCATCTGACACTTGCAACTTTCCTCCGAAAAGTGAAGTGACTAAAATACCGTTCACAGGCCATAAGGAACGAACAACAAACTTATTAGTGATCATACATTTGATGTGTGTAGTCCGATAAGTGTTGTTAGTGGTGGATTTATTTATCTTCAGAAATGACTCAAGTAGATATATGGATATTTACTTGATGAGACGTAAGTCTGGATCTTTTGAAATCATTCGAAAGGTTTTCAAAAATGAAGTAGAAGTTATTGTAACAAGAAAATTATGTTTCTGCAATTTGATTGCACAAAGGAATATTTGAGTTACATGTTTAGCGAATGTCTGATGAGTTGTGAAAGGGGTTTCATAACTTGCACCTCCCGGAACACCACTGCAAGTGAAAAGTCCGTGGAGATGTAATCTAACCATTTATGACATGGTAAGGTCAAAGATGACATAAATAAATTTGCCATTATCCTTTTTAAAGTGATGCTTTAGAGACTGCGGCTTTTACACTGAAAAGAGCTACATCGGGTCTGTTGAAATGAAGCCATGGTATGGTACGCCCAACCATGTTGTATCTTTTCTTAACATTTGGAATATGGGGCTTGTGTAAAAGGTTACAAACCTATTCCAAATCAGACAAGTGCTACTTTGTAGGTTATCCCAAGTCATTGGGTATTCCTCCCTCACTATACCGAGGCAAATAGGTTTGCCACAAAGAACGGTATGCTTTTAAAGAGAATGGTTCTTTCTAAAAGGTGAGTGGGAGAATAGTGCAACTCGACGAGATAAACAGTATCTTCATCAGATCAAAGGAAAGAGACCTTGGAAGTAATTCCAGAGTTTCCTACTGCGACTGATACGGAAGTCTCTACAATAAAATGTATGAACTTCGGTCGAACTTGCAGCTGAACCACGTAGGCAAGGCTCGTGCAAACCTCTCAGGTGCGCAAACGAGATATTGTTGTTAGACAACATTATACCTACGATACACAAGGAAGCGTTGATGGGCCCTGACTCCAGAATTGGCTAAATGCCAATACAACCCGAGTTAGTTTCCATATAAGTGATTCAAGATTAAAACCTTGATACACCTTTCGGAAGACTTAGAGTCTAACGAATATTTATGGAACTTAAAACTGATACGGATAAAAATGTTTTATCCATAAAGCTCGACTTGTTGAAATAACAAGTTCAAGAGTTGACTACGATGAGGTTGTTTTCATCGTAGCGATGCTTAAAGTCGGTTCGGGTTGAACTAGCAATTAATACATATTTCAATCATGAGATATGAAACATGGATGATAAAAGGATTTCCATCTGATGGAAATGAAAGCTAGGACTTGTATATGATACAGTCCAAAGTAATTTGTCGATCCAGAGGATGCTAGTAGGTATGCAAACTTCAGAGTTCCAGCAATGGACAGAAGAGAGCAAAATGGAGTTGGAATCTTCGTGTTTTGATGAAATGGTCAAAGGGGTTTTGACTTCATCAATGGGTAACGAAGATGCTTGTAATTCAAGAAAGTAAGTGGGAGCGTAATAATATTTCTAAAAACCTTATGTGCTTGGCACATTGGTAATTGGAAATAAATTTCTTGACACAAATTAGGACTTCATTTGAAAATAGTTTTTCGATGAAGTGCTTAGGCTAAATAGCCTCAATATTAGGCATGATGATCTATGGAGATAGATTTACCTAATGGGGCTAAGCAATGAATACATATTGACAAGATGCTAAAACCTTTTAGCATTTAAAACGCCAAGGAGTGATTCTTGCCAAAGTCACATGGAAAGAGTTTTTGCAAGACTCGGTGTCCCAAAACACTGATGAGTAAAATACATGATGCAGATTCCACACACTTTTGTGTTTGGATTAATCATGTATTCCATGGTATGTAAAACAACCAGATATGTCCGATACTCCCAAGGTGTTGCGAGTATGGATACCAAAGTGATCAAATTACTGATCATGGGACAACAGTGAAAGATGTCACAGAGTACTAGAGTAAGTACTGATGACATGGTTTTCTCGCAAGCAGAGATCATGAAGAGTTCGTTGTAAAATGTTACATCGATACAGTCTTCATCTTTTCTCCATGCGATTTTCGATTTAAATTAAGGGTTTTGTGTAACACACAATGTGGTGGCACAGTTAGTTGGAATTTGTTCAAACTAGTTACTGTGGCGAATTCTATAACAAGGGCTAAGTATGTTGACGCTTTAGAAGCGACAAAGAAGATGTTGAATCATATAGTTCATTCATGAACTTAGTATAGTTCCAAGATGGCTTTTGACAATGGGACACTACTGCAGGTAGTTGCTCCATAACTCAGTCTGAGGAATCCAGGTTCGACCTGTGATTCACATACATACAAAGCCAAGTCCACACAAAATATGAATTTTGTGAAAACGCGAGGACATGCAAAGATACACACGGAACTGAAGTCGTCAGATCCGTTGGACATCAGGCTATACCACAAGCGAAGCATATTTACACCGGTGTGCCACAGGTGTGAAGTGCATTAGCATAAGCTAGATTATTGTCTCTAGTGCAAGTGGGAGTCTGTAGGAGATATGCCCTAGAGGCAATAATAAATGTTATTGATTATCTCCCTGTTCATAATTATGTTTATGTTCCATGCTATAACTGATGTGGTTCCCGAGCCCGTATATCCATAAAGGCTCTGGGGAGAACCCATATGCACGTGTGGAATAATAAACGGTAAAATGTATTCCTAGTCGTGCCTCTAAGACTAGCTCAAGTGTTGCATGATGATTATGTTTTCCCAATCATGGGCATGTCTATGCCAAGCAACTTTGAGGGCACAATGTCAGGAAGGACATTTGTGTTGAATCGACCCGAATTGATGTTATGCTATGAGATACATTCGTCACAAGTTAATGGTTTATAACACAGAGATAGTTAATGTTTGCATAATTCCTTAGACCATGAGAGTATCGAGTTTCTTCATGCTTGCTTCATGAACTTTGGGGTTTGTTAAACGTCATCCGTAACTGGATGGCTATTACGGCGGCTTACGGGTTCATGGGAAAGTATGTTAAGTAACTTGATAGCTCGAGATTGGGATTTGCTCCTCCGACGATGGAGAGATATACTCGGGCCCACTCGGTGTTACGGTGTCCATCATCGTCTGGCCAGACACTTTGTGATTTGATCACGGGGATGCCGGAACACGAAACGAGAAAAGAGAACAAAACCGGTAACGAGGTAACTTGCATAGTGGACAAAGTGTTGGCCCACGGGGATGCAATAAATCTCACCTCAGGTGTTTGTGATATATCGTGAAGCAACAGGAATAGCTCACCTCAACTGGAGGTTCACTCGAATATTCATTCGTGTGGGTATAGGGGTCAATATGGGTGTCCACGGCTCCGATGTTGATCATTGATCGGAAGGGGTTCCAGGTCATGTCTATACTTCACCGAACCTATAGGGTCACACGCTTAAGGGTCATCTATCTGCTGAATACTAGACAGGGAGTCTGAGAGAAAATCACCGAAAAAGTTTCGGACACCGAAAAGTTTCGGACAGCGGAATCGTACCGCAGAGAGAGGTCACCGGATGAGTTTCGGTGAAACCGAAAAAGTTGTTTCGGGGTATGCCATTAAGTCAAAATGGTTTCGGCACATGCCTGATAATTCTTGGAGGGTGCCAGAATCATTCTGGAAACTTTTTGGAATTTTCAGAAATAAAAACCGAAAATGTTTCGGAGCTGCCGGTACCGCTTTGGCTGTTTTTCGCAGATGAAATTCACTAATCTGAAATTGTTTCAGAACGAATCCAAAATCATTTTAGTGGGTACTGGAATTATTCTAAGACCCACAGAAATATTTTCGGATTTAGTGGACGCGAAAAATTGTCTTCATGAATAGTGAAAACGCATTCTTGTTTGCTTTTCGCAGATGAAAATTACTAAACCGAAATTGTTTCGGAACGCGTTGAAAATTATTTTAGTGGGTACTGGAAATGTTCTGAGCCCACATAAATATTTTCAATTCGAACGGACGCTGAAAAATGTCGTCATGAATAGTGAAAGTGCTTTTTGCTTGGCTTCTTGGAGAAGCCACCTTGAGGGCCTTTTTGGTATTTCCCCCCTTGGCTTCTTGGAGAAGCCACCCTTGGGCTTGGCCTATAAATAGGGGTGGAGGGGGCTGCCTAAAGGATCATCCCTTCTCACATACATGCCATTGCAATGATCTGGCTTCTTCTCTCCCTCCCAGCGAAATAGTTTCGTAGAGCCGAAAGGCTGTCTGGGTTCCGGCAGGAACTAGTTCTGGACGGCGAAGCCCTGCCGGATAGCTGACACCGTATGTGTGCAACTCTGTAGAGAGGTCGTAGTTTCGATCTTAGTGCCCTGAGGGGCTGTTCGAGTGTGCCTCCCGAAGGGCTGTCCAAGTGACGGTCCGAGTTCTGTGGGTCCTCCCGGAGGGCTGTCCGAGTGACCGTTCGAGTTTCAAAGGTCCTCCCGAAGGGCTGCCCGCGACACCGTCCGGGGGACTGTTCGACCGCCTCCCAGAGGGCTGTCCGTATGGGTAATGAGGGTATACATCCTCGCGGTTGGGAGGTTGTAAATCCTAGCTGCGGGGATCTGCACCGCCGATCGTCATCGACTCTACTTCCCGCTGCGCTACGAGTCGGTAACGAAAAAGATCAAACCTTGTATGCAGTCTCCATAGTGGTCCTGGGCTGGTGCGTAGGTCAAATTTTTTTGTTTTCTGCTACGTTACCCTACACTGAGGTGGCGCAGTGGTAGGGTCTTCACGAAGATCTGCATGCCGCCATGCAGGCGCTTACCGATCTGGTCTAGAAGCAGCATGTTGCCATGCAGATGCCAGCCCAGCTGGTTGGGCTGGCAGCTGCATGCGAACGACGGTGGAAAACTATGGCCGACGCGGGCCTGGCAGTGGCCCCGCTGATGTCCATGGAAAGGGGCTTGCCGGGGGGCCCGGCAAGGGTCTTGCCGTGGCGCGCAGTCGTCCCCGGCAAGGATCTTGCCGGGGGTCTTGTGGGTTTTCTCGGCAAGGATCTCGCTGAGGGTCGCCATCTTCTAGTCCTCATCTGATCTCATGTACTTATGATCTTGACGAAGATCTGCATGTTACCTATAGAGGTGCCTCCCTAGCCTGGGTTCCAACACAACTGTTGGTGATACTTGGAACCCCTGGGCTCAAGGGTGGCTCGCTCTGTGGGTGCTGGGCAAGTTGCCCCGGCAAGGATCTTGCCGTGGGAGTCCACCTCGCCCCTTTGCTCTCAGTGCTCCTGGTCCTAGCGTTGTCGTGGTTGTCTTGGGCTTCGCCTTCTCTCCGGCTCGCCTCCACTGCCCTACTTAGTGTGGCTGTGGCGCGTGGCTTTGACTGCCCGCGCACAAGTAAAGGGGTACAAAGGTGTGTCCCTGCTTTTGTACACTGACAGGAGCCCCCAGGCCTGGGCCACACATAAGCGCGACACGTTGTTGGGCCAGGCCCAGAATGGTGCGCGGGCAGGCGGGGCGGATTTTACCGCAGTAACTGCTCGTCCACTGCGCTTCCCACGACCCGCGTTGAATGCGCGACGTGGAGGGTCGTGTGTGATGTGGGGGTCATGTGTGGGGCGATTCCCGCATGCGTGCGTCATATTGCGATACAGGGGCGTCTCATGGCTTCCCCATGAAGAGGGAGAGGCGTAAAGGCGCAGCCCATTTACTGAGTGGGGCCGGGTCACGGTCTTCAAGGCGTCCACACCCCACGATCACAAGGTGGGGGGAGGTCGCCTCACCCGTCTCCTCGGTTCTGCATGTTCGCCACGCGTCCTCCATGCGCTTGGGGTGGCAAGCAGTGGAGGTGGGAAACCGGGCCGTCGTTGATTGGGGCAGCGGGTCGGTCTCGATTCCCTGCGCCTCCGGTGGCTGGATTGGCTGAGCGGGGCGGCCGAGCCCCGACCCCGCCCCTTTATAAGGAGAGGGGAGGGGGGATGGCGTCCCGCACTCTTCTATCCTCTATCTCCTCCTGCTTCTGCTTCTTCCTCCCATCCGCCATGGAGAACGGGAACCCCGGTCCCTCGACGGTGGCGGCGAAGGTCGCCACTCGACAGCGCGTCCCTCCTCCTCATGAGCCCGCGGTGGTGGAGCCGGCCGCGAGGGGAAGGGGGAGGGGGCGAGGCCATGGGCGAGGCCGTGGCAGAGGTCGTGGTGCCCGGGGAAGAGGAGGACGGGGCGGCGCGCCGGCCTCACCCCCGCCAATGATGCCTTTCCTGATGGAGGGCCACGTTGGAGACCAGCCTCGCGAGTTCTTCATCAGGCTGCGCCGGCCTCTGCGTCGCCGTCTTCGTCTTCCCGCCCCGTTTGCTCGGGAGATGGAGCGTGACCCGCCCCAGACCCTCAGGTTGCAAATGAGGGGCTGCGGGAATGGGGGCACGCGGGTCGACGTCGACTTCCCGGCTCCTCGGGTCATGTACCTCCGCCGTGGATGGAAGACGTTCGCTCGCATCCGTAGCCTGACTGCGGGGCTCGTCCTCTACTTCAAATTAATGGAGGACGGCCTGCTCTCCGTCAAGATCTTCGGAGATCTTGGAACTCGCCTGAAGTGCTGCATGGAGAGCTCCTCCGATGGAGATTCCGACGATGGAAGCCCTTCCTCGAGCGAAAGTGACGAGGAGGACAGCGGGGCAGATGACGGGGACGAGTCCGACTAGGCGTCGGACGCCCCGTGCCTGGGCGGGTGCGGCAGCAGCAGCATCTACACCTGGCCGCTCCTCCGGCGGAGTTTTGCCGGGGGAGGGGCCAGCTCCTTGAAATTCTCGGGGCCGTCTCCTTGGGCGGCTGGCGTTGGGGGGCTGCGGAAGAGGAAGAGGGCGGGTGGCAAGGCCGTCAACTCGGAGTACACGGACACCGACGCCTTCGTCGCGTGTTTGGCGACCTGCTGCCTCGTCTTCCAGCTCCTTTCCTGGCACCGTCATCACCGGCCCACCCGTGGGCAGCCACCAAGCTGTTCTCTTGGTGCTTTCTGCTGCTCGTAGTTCGCCTAGGCGCCCCTTTTGCCCTTTCGCCTCCTTCACCTGCCTCCTGAGGAGAGGGACAAGAAAGGGATTACGGGCATCTCATCTCTTTTTTAGTCTGTAAGCCTTCGGGCCTTAGTAGAATTTAAAACTTGTAATCCCCTTGCTCATGTTTTTCATTTCGCATGAACTGTACCTGTACGGGATGTTTTTAACGAAAAAGGGTGCTTGCCAGGTTCTCTGTGCGTGAGAGAGGCCCATGCCAAGGAACCTGTCCTTGTTATTTTTAAGATAAACATTGTCGCCCAGCAACAGGCCCTGCCGCCCCCCACTTCGGTCGACCATTCTCGCGCTCTTGGCGGAGGCATGGGAGAAGTAGGGTTTAGGCCCCTCGTTTACCTCCTTGCCACCGCGACTACGACCAAGTTCCGAACTAGGGGGATAGCCCTTGGGTACGGGAAAAGGGGAGCACGGTGGTTTAGGAATATAAACGTGGTTTCATATGTTCCAGTTCTATACGGAAAGGCATAACAGGGGATGAAAAGCTTATCTGAATCCGCAGCCCGCAGCAATCGTGGCTTGCCGTGGTTGGACCCTTGTATCTTTAGCCCCCGGCAGCCTCATCTTGCTGGGGCCGGAGCGCCGGTTCGTTCTCCTTTTCCCAAGCGGCTCAGCAGAAGTACCCTGCGAACCAAAGAGAACAGAAAGACGCACAATCGACCTCTAGGCTAGGGGTTAATCGCTGCTAAGCAGTATCAACCCTAACCGAGGGAGAGACTTAACCTAGCACGCATGCTATAACTTAGGGTGCCAGCGCTTCGTTTATTTATGCTCAGGGTCTGCGCCTGGCTTTGTACAAAGGGTTACATGCCTTGCCGGCAAAGCTTGTACAAAAGGTGGCTTGCCGGGGGGCCCGGCAAGCCGTGCCTTATGGGTAAAACTTGCGAAGATGCTCGATGTTCCAGGAATTGCTCACTGGGACAGCTTCTTCGGTCTCCAGGCGGACTGCGCCAGGCCTGGTGACTCGTATTACCCGATAAGGGCCTTCCCACTTCGGCGTCAACTTGTTGGAATTCTTTGCCGACTGAACACGCCGAAGAACAAGGTCGCCTTCCTCAAAGCTTCTGGCATGAACCTTGCGGCTATGGTAGCGGCGC
This sequence comes from Triticum aestivum, assembly GCF_018294505.1. Classification (NCBI taxonomy): domain Eukaryota; kingdom Viridiplantae; phylum Streptophyta; class Magnoliopsida; order Poales; family Poaceae; genus Triticum; species Triticum aestivum. The sequence continues at coordinate 581,775,587 of NC_057814.1, read as the reverse complement.
AAGGCTTGCTAGTAGCGTGCTGCTCTCACAGCCGCCCAAAGACGATCTTCCTCAAGGAGCGTTGCGTCATCTTGCCGCAACTGCTCTTGCTCAAGCTCGTCATAAGCGAGCACTCGAGGTGACCCGTATATGAGTTCCGTGGGGAGAACTGCCTCTGCCCCATACACTAAGGCGAAGGGTGTCTGGCCGGTGGCTCAATTTGGCATCGTCCTGATCGACCAAAGAACCGCCGGCAACTCATCAATCTAGCGCCTTCCGCTCTTGTGCAGCTTGTCAAAAGTCTTTATCCTCAGGCCTCGCAATACTTCAGCATTTGCCCTTTCCGCTTCGCCGTTGCTCCGTGGGTGTGCCACAGAGGCAAAATAGACCTTGCTGCCGAGGTCTGTATGTATTGCATGAAGGTGTGGCTTGTGAACTGCGTGCCGTTGTCAGTGATGACTCTGTTTGGCACACCAAAACGGCAGACTAGTCCCTTGAAGAACTTGACGGCTGACTGTGATGTCACCTTCCTCACTGGTTCCACCTCCGGCCACTTTGTGAAATTGTCAATTGCAACGTACAAGTATTCAAAGCCCTCGACGACACGGGAGAAGGGGCCTAGTATGTCGAGCCCCCATACCGAAAATGGCCAGGGGAGAGGGATTGTTTGAAGGGCTTGAGCTGGTTGATGAAGCTTCTTTGAATGGAACTGACATGCTTCACACTTGGTTACTAGTGCCGTTGCATAATGGAGGGTTGTGGGCCAGAAGAAACCTTGCCGGAACGCCTTGCCGGCAAGGGCCCTCGACCCTATGTGGGAGCCACATATGCCTCCATGTATCTCCGCCAACAGCTCCAGTCCTTCCTCCCGGGGGATGCACTTCAATTTCACCCCGTTCGGTCTTTTTCTGTACAGGACGTCATCGACGAACTGATACAGGGCAGACCGACGGGCTTCTCTTTCTGCTTCTTCCTGCTCCTCAGGAAGTTCCCCTGTTTGGAGGAATCGGACGGTATGCTGCGCCCACGCCGGAGCCTGGGGCTCGACGACAAGGACCAAAGGCATTTCTTCCGCCATGGGAGCGGCTGTCTCTACGGCCAGGGCTTGACGCCCTGCCGGAGCCAGCTGCTCCTTGGCAGGCTCAGGGTCCACGGCAATATCCTTGCCGGCAGCCCCAGGGGGCTCAGCGGGAAAGTACTTGCCGGGGCCTGATTTCCTCCGCTTGTTCTGCTCCGTTGATGGTTCGACGGATGGCTGAGTTAACCGCAGCAAAAAGGTACTGTCACGACCGGATTTTCAGGATATTAATTTCCCAGAAAATGGCCTTTGTGCTCACCAGCCCCAGGATTACTGTTAGCTGATGAGGTACCAACTTGATACAAGAATTCCAAGCAAAGTACAAAAAATATGTAGTACAAGACCATTGTGGCCTAGGAGTACAACACTTGGTTTCTAGTGGGTGATGGCGGAAGCGGTTTGTGGTTCATCTGCGTCTATGGGACTCCATTTCCCACAAGAACAGCTGACCAGGATAACACCTATCTTCGCGAGGCTGCTATCATCATAGCGTAGGTTCCGGGGCTGTCATCGCAATGCTCTCTCCACGCAAGAAATCTGGCCAAGACAATAGCCAGGGACAAGCCAGTGAGTACGTTTGAATGTACTCGCAAACATTAAGAACACAGGTATAATATAACACGGGATAATCATGCTCCGAAACATTCATGATCATAACGTCTGTCACTAATTAAACGAAACTCTGTGATGCACGCATGCAGGAAAAATATGAACATGCAATACGGGAGTAAAAATAGAATGCACTGACCGAGTGTCTGAAATGACTCCTCGAAAGGTTGCAAATAAATTAACAATGCCTCAGTCGGGCGTCTGAGCGACACCACATAAAGGGCTTATAAAGAATAATTTAAATAACAAGCATGCCATAGTCGGGCGTCTGAGCGACACCACATAAAGGGCTTATAAAGAATAATCGAATAACAAGCATGCCGCAGTCGGGCGTCTGAGCGACACCACATAAAGGGCTTATAAATAATAATTAAATAACAAGCATGCCGCAGTCGGGCGTCTGAGCGACACCACATAAAGGGCTTATAAAGAATAATTAAATAACAAGCATGCCGCAGTCGGGAGTCTGAGCGACACCACGGAGAGGGCTTATATAAGAATAATCATAGTGAATATCCGGGAGGTAGAACCGTCCCAGGGATACTCACGAATTCAAGTAATGTAAATGGTTAGTCCATGATAATAATAAACATAATCCTCATGTCACAGGTCATAATCAAAGTTCTAGTCTAGCCGTTTCTCCATCCGAAGACCGTCACTAGATTCTAGTTTAACCGTTTCTCCATCCGAATACCGTTACTATGATCTAGTTTAGCCATGTCTCCATCCGAAAATCATCACTAGACCCATCTCAGACTGTGGTCCCTATACATGGATGTGGCTGTCCGAATAGATATAACCTCTGCAGAGGGTGTACTCTTTACCCACGAGTAACGGATTTATTTAGTCCATCTGGACTAATTCCGTCTACGGCCTTTTAATTGAAAACACGCCTGACCTGCACACACCAGCTTAACTTACCGGTGTCTGGAATCACCCACAACACGTGTCAAGCCAAACTCTAAGTGGGGAGGCTACAACCTCGACGTAGCATGGGATCAAATTTATATCGCGCGCTCTAAGGGGTGCCCCCCTCTCGGTCCCAACCGGAAACACCCACGCCCCCGGACCAGGTGGCATGCCTACCGGAGGCCTCCGGTATCTTCCACCATGGCCTCTTTGTACGGTGTGTGCCTTGGTAAGGGGTTGACAACTTACTGAACCGTACCCTACCTGCGGCAGGGACAAGTGGTAGTACAAAACGAGAAGTGGAAGTTACTAAACAAGACTCGACCCACGACCGACTCAGGGGTCCAAGTATTCTCCGAATGATTAGCATAACCAATATATTACCATTAACAGATAACTCACCACTCATCAAGCCTCACCATGCCATACCAGACATACTCGTCTCAACGAGGAACTAGGGACAAGTTTGTGTCTACCCAAGATCACGACTTTCCCGGCTTCCTTCCGGTATGCATGAGAAGCTCATGAGGATGAACACTAATACCAGCATATCCATTACTAACAGCAAAACATCTCCAATATGTACTCATGCATGTGACTTATCGATACATAGAAATAACACATGCTCCAAGTCAAAGTGGTGTTGTAACTATATCAAAACACCTCACGAAAATACTATGCCAGAGTTCAGAATGCTTGCCTTCAAGAGTATGCAAAGGGTGCACTTTTTTGAAAGTTTTCTTCTCTCTTCATTCCCTATCTTGCAAAATATTCAAATAACAAATATTTCAAACACAGTGCAAACAGTTGTCTCAAATATTTTTTAAAATAAATCTTAAAATAAACTAGATGAAAATTGAGAGAGGTAGGAAAAAGAATCAACTCATTTGGAGTTTTATTTTAAAAGATATAGCCAGTCAAAGTCTGGTCAAAGTTCTGTTTTTAAATAAAACAGAAAAAGAAATGTTTCGGGGGAGAATACGCTTTCGAAACATAGGAGACGTACTCCGGGGTTTTACGCGACCACTTAAGCCAGCGTGGGTGGCGCGGGGGTCACTGACAGTGGGTCCAGAGGGCCCACTGGTCAGGTTTGACCATTCTTCCCTCTCCCTCCTCTTCTCTGCCCGAACGGGAGCGGGACTCCGGCGATCGCCGGCGATGAACGGCGGCTCCTCGAGGGCACCTGAGGGCAGGGATGGACCCGCCAGACCGGGGCGGTCCTCTCGGTGGTCGTCGGGTTGACGATGGTGGGTGGAGTCGCCGGCGGCGAGCTCCGCGGCGGAGGGGGCTACGGGAGTGAAGTGGGTTTTGGGCTCCGGTGGTTTCCGATCGAGGCTAAGGCACTGGGCAGCTCCGCAAGGACAAGAGGAAGCAAGTGGTGGCACTGGATGGGCGGGGGAGTGGCTGGTTGCGACGAATGGCACCGGAAGGCAGCGGCGGCCGAACCGGCCGGAGTTGGGGAAGATGGCCTCTCCCGGCCAATCCCCGGCTAGGGGAGCACTAGGGGGAAAGCCTGAGGTCGCCTGAGGTCCTGAACAAGTTCGGGGATCCCTTAAATAGGCGCTCGAGGTCGGTCCCGCGGCGGCCGAGGATAAGAACGCTGGCGACCGTGGTGCTGTAGCTGCAGGGCGACGTGGCGGCGACGAGCGCGTGCTGACGGGCTTCGGGATAAGCTCGAGCTGTTCACAGGGGCAGCTGGCGCGTGCGGGTGGCTTGGGCGGCGCCGTCCATGGTAGAGGCTCACTGACGGCGGCGCTGTAGGGCGCCAGAGGTGGCGTGGAGAGTGGGCGAGGTTAGTGCGCGTCTCTGCAGGCGAGCAAGGGCCAGGGGCGGAACGCGGCGAGTGCGGCAGTGCGATGCGGTGGCTCGGTGTGCGCGCGTGCAAAACGTGCGCTCTGGGCGCGCCCAGAGCACGCACGGGACGCGCTCGACGAAATGCCAGGGCAGCCTAGAGTGCGAGAGTGAGGCTGGCAATAAACAAGACTAAGATAGAGACAGTTAGGAGCTTAGTGGACAAGGTTGCTAGGTCATTGGAGCAAGATCATAGTGCAAACTAGGAAACATGCCCAAAACTGATGTGCACACCAAGTGTTCGACAGAATGCCAAGTGCATTTAGGCAACTCTTGGAGTGGCCAAAATTTCCAGATCAGGGGCTCCCTGGATGTAGGTGATGTTGGCAAGGTCATTTGGGAAAAACCAGAAACTTGCTAGTGCAAGTTTTGCAAAACTACAGTTTTGGGCAGAAAGAAAAAGGTCTCAATGCATACACTTAAAACCCTCCAATGAGTCCATTCTCCTGGACTTAAGGGTTTGGTAGGGAGGGCTACAAGCAGGAAAAAGCTCAGGGTCATTAGAGCGAAATAAAATAGGGTTGCAGTACAAATCACCAAACTGGACCAGAATGAAAAAGAGGTTGATTTACTCAAATTCTTCAAAGATCATCACTGGGTTTTTGCATGAAATTGAATTGTATGCATCTACTGACATCTCCAAACACTTGGAAGAATTTTTAAAGAAATATTTAAATAGGTTGTAGTGCAAAGATGCCTACTGGGCTAGATTTGAAAAGTTGATGAAGAGCTCAAAATCTCCAATAACCAAAAGATATCTTTGCATAAAAGTGATGTGGAAACATCACATGACATCCCCAAATTTTGGTGGAAATTGTAAAGGAATTTGCCAAATGGCTGCAGTGCAATACAGGCTCCAAATTTATGAAAAAAATCATTTTAAAGGAATAAAGTTCAGCAAAAACAAATCTTGCAATTAAATCTACTGATAAAGAATTGTTTTATAGAGAGAGTATTCATGTCCAATAATCCTTTTGGAAAGTCTCCACTTGAGGTAAAAATCCACAATATCAAAAGGGTAAATCTAGACAAATGGAAAAGTTTTATTTCCTGGAAAAATTTTAATTAATAAAACAAGGTCAAAATTTTGGGGTGTCACAACACTACCCCCCTTAAGAAAAATCTCGTCCTCGAGATTTGTTAAAAGCTGTATTGAACAAGCATTGCTCTTACCAAAAGAAAACAATATGTTACTAAGCAATAACAATGTGGCTACAGTGAGAGGGCAATTAGTGGTGTAAAACCACAGTGTGGTCTACTGGCGTTGCGTGGAAAAATCCATGGTCGGGGAAAAACGAGATATTTCTACGTGGATACAGTAATTTAGAATAAATTCTAAATTACTAAAACACGCTGGTTGTACCCGAGAGCACAGTGCTCTCTCTGGCTGATAGGTGGACCCAGGGCCCACTGTCGGCCTCTTCTTCTACCTCTGGTTCTCTCTTCTCTCTCGCGTGCTCTCCCGCGCTTCCTCCACCGGCGACGCCTAGCGCGTAGGGCATCTAGGCCGTACTGCGGTAGTGCGCGGCGTGCTAGCTGCCGGTGCAGCGTGCAGTCACCTCGCGGGCCAGTGCACTGTCGGCACTGCTCGCGGACTCGCCTCCGAACACCGGCGATAGAGCGACGAGTGGCACTGGTGGACCTCGCCCACCGTACACCGATCTCGAGCTATAAAACGATCGCGGTGCTCCTCTCTTCTTCCTCACACCTGGCCTCGCTTCTACTTCTCCTTCCTTCTTCTCCATTGCTATTAGCAGGAGCTCAAGACGAGGCTCTAATGGTGGAGGCGATGCCGGACTGGTACGTGGTCCTGGTGTGTGGAGGTTTGGCGGTGCTGCTGGGGTACTCCGTGCTCCTGTGTGCAATGATCCTGGATGATCGTCGTGATGCTGTCGCTCGAGTGTTAGCTCTTCGCGGTGGCGGCGATCATGAGGACTAGGTGCGGCATCAAGTGCTAACTGCTATCGGTGTGCTGGGGCAACTCGCGCCCGAATGATCACTCACAAATCTCTCTTACTGAGACTGTGGTGTCCTCGCGTGTGATCAGTTAGGCGCAACAATGTGTACGAGGATTTGCAATTAGTGCACGAGGTCGAGTGGTTGAGGTTGTGAGTCTGCTATTATGGTGCTGCGCGAATAAAAATCTATGTCGTGAAGATATATACGCTGCAGCAACTCGGGGAAAGAAATCTCATTACAAATTTTACCGCGAGTGAAAAAATCAGTTAAAACAAAGTTACCAGCAATAAAATTGCTCACACAAATGAAAACCAAAAAATTGGTCCGTCGCACAAATTTGTACAAGTTACAACACATAAATAAAATACTGGGATAATAAACACAGCGGTGACGTTTACAAGGAAAATGGCAAAAGGACAGGGTCTTGAGAAAACGCCTCTGGTACTGGGGCACACTCTTCTTCTATCGGGGGAAGTGGGTTGACCAGTCGATGAATGCACCTCTCCTGGTCAGGCCTCAGTGGTCTGCCAATAGCGATCCGAGGATTTAAATCAGCGAGGCTCTGGAGATAACCCATCACCCGCTGAGTCAAACGCTCCTGAGCGATAACGTACTGGGCAAGGTTGGCCAGTACTGGATCTCTCTAAATTCGTCCACCGAGAAAAGATGCTACTTCTCCAGGTGCTGCACGACTTGGAAAATAATAATATCCTCGCTCGCTGGCATAGGGTACCGCGAATCAAAGACGAGCAAGCGCCTCGTACGCAGCAGCTTCTATGGCCATATGCGGAGTTGGCATGGATTTTCCCACGAAGGAAACTTCCGTTGGGTCTTGGTTTGGGTATGCGGGAGGGATGTGCACCACTGCCCAATATTTCGAGGTGGATGGGGTGATCCTCGATTTGAGCAACTCGTACTGGGGTGGATGGATGGCACTCATGGTACTGCAGGTAAAGTCCCACAATAATTTAACAAAACTACCCGGGGTTGCGTCTGGGGTTCTCAGATAAATACTAGGGGTCGGCATGGCCAGGGAAATGGCTGTGAGTGCTGCGCACAAGGTGAGGGGTACTCGGCAAGGTCACCGGGTGGCCTTTTATATAGCATTGGGGTTGGGTTACCTACCGTGGTGAAGGGTAACTGGTTGATGATCCTGTTCTTGGGTCAAAGCCACAGATATACACATCTCATAAATGTGACGCATTACTGTGGATGCCGTCGAGGTTGGTCTTGGTAGCTGCGCCCGAAATTTAAAAATGCAACTGTACGCCAACGTACATATGCATAGCTACTACTCCAAAAATAGGGACGCACAAGCAGACAACATTTAATAAAAGCGATACAAGATCACACCATTACAAAGCGTAGGAAAACTAAGGCTTGATACTACTCAAGCGACTTAGTCTACTTCGTTAATATCTAAGTGGGCTGGCCTGGCGGATGCCGAGGTTTCTCCACGGGTTTCTCCGTCAGGATTTGCTGGTTGAGGTTGAGGGGCTGCAGGGTCGGGGTAGTGGTGATGACCATCGCGGGGGTTGTTGGCCACAATCCCGTTGGAACGGGTTCCCAAAAGGCGACGAAGCGCTTCTGGGGACACCAAAGCACTCTGGTTGATGGCTGGGGCAGACCTCAAGGGATCGATCGGGTGTCCGAACAGCACGACTGGGTTGTCGGCGTCGGGCTCCACTTCTCTTCTCGCTGGGGCTCGGCGAACCAGTTCTCCACGAGCTGCGATCAGATCAAGGGTGACCTGATTGAACAGTTGCTCTAGTGCGCTTACATAGCGCACCAGATGCAATAGTGCAGGATCTGTCTCGTGATCTCCGTTGGCAACCAGGGGCGGCCTACCATACCCGTCACGACTGGGGTAGTAGTAGAACGAGCGACAGTTAACTCTGGGCGACAAGTGCCGGAGTTGAACTATAGCTTCTCGAGCTGCCAGTTGGATGGCTTGTGGCTCAAAGGAAGTTGTCCTTCCAGTGAACCTGTAGGGGCGTTCTGGCGACAGACCCCTACCATAGATGTGCACAGTGGCCCAGTACTGACGGCTCTCACCGTACATGGGTCCTTGGTACACAACATATTCTGGGGGCTCTTCTAATGCATAGGCACGGCGGGTGAGGTTTGCGAGCACGGTCACAAAACCTCCAAGGTTGGTTGCTGTGGTCTCATTGTGAACAATGGGGCCAGGCATCGTGGCTCGGTTTGGGAAAGAGGTTTTGTTGTGCTGTGTTGAGGCTAGTGCGCCCTTTTTATAGGAAAAGGGGACGGAGTCTTCCTTCGCACGCTCGCGATTGAGACGTGTTAGGTGTCGGTCACTAGCGTGTGATCGACGGGCTAGGCTGATAGGTTGGGCACCGTCCGCCGAAAGGCGTTGGGTCACTGTGGGGCTATCTTACGCGGGAAGCTTGCCAGGATTAGGTTAAGGTCTGGTGGTTTGGTTAACCTAGGTTTATTGACCTGGCTAAGATAGGACTAGCCAATGGTCAGCCTGGCTCTGGTACCAAGTCTGCCACGACCGGATTTTCGGGATATTAATTTCCCAGAAAATGGCCTTTGTGCTCACCAGCCCCAGGATTACTGTTAGCTGATGAGGTACCAACTTGATACAAGAATTCCAAGCAAAGTACAAAATATGTAGTACAAGACCATTGTGGCCTAGGAGTACAACACTTGGTTTCTAGTGGGTGATGGCGGAAGCGGTTTGTGGTTCATCTGCGTCTATGGGACTCCATTTCCCACAAGAACAGCTGACCAGGATAACTCCTATCTTCACGAGGCTGCTATCATCATAGCGTAGGTTTCGGGGCTGTCATCGCAATGCTCTCTCCACGCAAGAAATCTGGCCAAGACAATAGCCAGGGACAAGCTAGTTAGTACGTTTGAATGTACTCGCAAACATTAAGAACACGGGTATAATATAACACGGGATAATCATGCTCCGAAACATTCATGATCATAACGTCTGTCACTAATTAAACGAAACTCTGTGATGCACGCATGCAGGAAAAATATGAACATGCAATACGGGAGTAAAAATAGAATGCACTGACCGAGTGTCTGAAATGACTCCTCGAAAGGTTGCAAATAAATTAACAATGCCTCAGTCGGGCGTCTGAGCGACACCACATAAAGGGCTTATAAAGAATAATTTAAATAACAAGCATGCCATAGTCGGGCGTCTGAGCGACACCACATAAAGGGCTTATAAAGAATAATCGAATAACAAGCATGCCGCAGTCAGGCGTTTGAGCGACACCACATAAAGGGCTTATAAATAATAATTAAATAACAAGCATGCCGCAGTCGGGCGTCTGAGCGACACCACATAAAGGGCTTATAAAGAATAATTAAATAACAAGCATGCCGCAGTCGGGAGTCTGAGCGACACCACGGAGAGGGCTTATATAAGAATAATCATAGTGAATATCCGGGAGGTAGAACCGTCCCAGGGATACTCACGAATTCAAGTAATGTAAATGGTTAGTCCATGATAATAATAAACATAATCCTCATGTCACAGGTCATAATCAAAGTTCTAGTCTAGCCGTTTCTCCATCTGAAGACCGTCACTAGATTCTAGTTTAACCGTTTCTCCATCCGAATAAACTAGATGAAAATTGAGAGAGGTAGGAAAAAGAATCAACTCATTTGGAGTTTTATTTTAAAAGATATAGCCAGTCAAAGTCTGGTCAAAGTTCTGTTTTTAAATAAAACAGAAAAAGAAATGTTTCGGGGGAGAATACGCTTTCGACACATAGGAGACGTACTCCGGGGTTTTACGCGACCACTTAAGCCAGCGTGGGTGGCGCGGGGGTCACTGACAGTGGGTCCAGAGGGCCCACTGGTCAGGTTTGACCAGAGGTGGCGTGGAGAGTGGGCGAGGTTAGTGCGCGTCTTTGCAGGCGAGCAAGGGCCAGGGGCGGAACGCGGCGAGTGCGGCAGTGCGACGCGGCTGCTCGGTGCACGCGCGTGCAAAACGTGCGCTCTGGGCGCGCCCAGAGCACGCACGGGACGTGCTCGACGAAATGCCAGGGCAGCCTAGAGTGCGAGAGTGAGGCTGGCAATAAACAGGACTAGGATAGAGACAGTTAGGAGCTTAGTGGACAAGGTTGCTGGGTCATTGGAGCAAGATCATAGTGCAAACTAGGAAACATGCCCAAAACTGATGTGCACACCAAGTGTTCGACAGAATGCCAAGTGCATTTAGGCAACTCTTGGAGTGGCCAAAATTTCCAGATCAGGGTCTCCCTGGATGTAGGTGATGTTGGCAAGGTCATTTGGGCAAAACCCGAAACTTGCTAGTGCAAGTTTTGCAAAACTACAGTTTTGGGCAGAAAGAAAAAGGTCTCAATGCATACACTTAAAACCCTCAAATGAGTCCATTCTCCTGGACTTAAGGGTTTGGTAGGGAGGGCTACAAGCAGGAAAAAGCTCAGGGTCATTAGAGCAAAATAAAATAGGGTTGCAGTACAAATCACCAAACTGGACCAGAATGAAAAAGAGGTTGATTCACTCAAATTCTTCAAAGATCATCACTGGGTTTTTGCTTGAAGTTGAATTGTATGCACTACTGACATCTCCAAACACTTTGAAGAATTTTTAAAGAAATATTTAAATAGGTTGTAGTGCAAAGATGCCTACTGGGCCAGATTTGAAAAGTTGATGAAGAGCTCAAAATCTCCAATAACCAAAAGATATCTTTGCATAAAAGTGATGTGGAAGCATCACATGACATCCCCAAATTTTGGTGGAAATTTTAAAGGCATTTGCCAAATGGTTGCAGTGCAATACAGGCTCCAAATTTATGAAAAAATCATTTTAAAGGAATAAAGTTCAGAAAAAACAAATCTTGCAATTAAATCTACTGATAAAGAATTTTTTTATAGAGAGAGTATTCAAGTCCAATAATCCTTTTGGAAAGTCTCCACTTGAGGTAAAAATCCACAATATCAAAAGGGTAAATCTAGACAAATGGAAAAGTTTTATTTCCTGGAAAAAATTTAATTAATAAAACAAGGTTAGAATTTTGGGGTGTCACAGGTACCTGGTTCCACAGGTAGCTTGAATGCAGCACGCTTTGACAGGTAATCGGCGATGTCGTTCTCCGCTCGGGGAACGTGCTCCGATTGGATACCGTCAAAGCGTTCCTCCAGCTTTCTCACCTCATCTACGTAGGCCTCCATCAACGGGCTCTGGTAATCCTTGTTGACCTGTCTGACAACAAGCTGCGAGTCACCCCTGACGATGAGCTTCTTAACCCCGAGGTCTGCCGCGATCCTGAGACCGGAAAGCAGCCCCTCGTACGCAGCAGTGTTGTTGGTGGACATCTCCCTGGGAAAGTGCATCTGGATCACATACTTGAGGTGCTCTCTGGTGGGTGCGACGAGCAGCACTCCAGCACCGGCACCTTGCAGCGAGAAAACTCCGTCAAAGTACATAATCCAGTCGCGAACTGTTTCCTTGCCGGGGAGGGTAGTCTCCTGGACCTCTTCATCAGGCGTCGAGGTCCATTCTGCAATGAACTCCGCCAAGACCCTGCTTCGGGTCGTCGAGGTACTTTCAAATTTCAAACCGAAGCTTGACAACTCCAAGGCCCACTCCACAATCCTTCTGGTCGGGTCTGGGTTGTGCAGTATCCGTTGCAACGGGAGGCGGGTGACGACAGTGATCTCGTGGGCTTGGAAGTAATGACGCAGCTTCCTCGAGGCCATAAGGAGGCCGAAGAGCAATTTTTGCACACCAGAGTACCTTCATCTAGCCCCCTGTAAGAGAGAGTTGACAAAGTAAACCGGGTGCTGCATCATCTTCTTCTGCACCACTCCACCTGACGGCACGGGCCCCGTCCCAATGTCGTCGGACTCTGCCGGGGGCCTTGCCTTTCCGGCCCTGGGCCCTGCCGGGGGAGTCTCTGACTTGCCGCCCATCGGTCCTGCCGCCGCCACTACCTCTTCTTCAACTTCCCTCTGCGCCACTAGCGCAGCACTGACCACTTGATTCATCGCCGCCAGATACAGCAGCAACGGCTCTTGTGGTTTAGGCGCAACTAGTATCGGTGTAGAGGAAAGGTATCTCTTCAGGTCTTGCAATGCCGCCTCGGCCTCTGGGGTCCATTCCATAGGGCCCGCCTTCTTCAAGATTTTGAAAAAGGGAAGGGCCCGCTCGGCAGACTTGGAGATGAATCGGCTCATGGCGGCAACGCAGCCAGTTAGCCGATGCACATCCTTGATCCGCTTGGGCGCCTCAATCTGTTCGATAGCATTGATCTTGTCTGGGTTTGCCTCGATCCCACGCTACGATGCAAAGAACCCGAGAAGTTTGCCGGATGGAACGCCGAAGACACACTTCTCAGGGTTCAGCTTGAGGTTGATCTTGCGCAGGTTGGCAAACGTCTCTTCTAAATCTTGTATAAGAGTTGTCCTGTCCTTGGTTTTGACCACTATGTCATCCATATAAGCTTCCATATTTCTATCTAGCTGGGGTTCAAAACCAATTTGGACTGCTCTTGCAAATGTTGAACCAACACTCTTCAACCCGAAGGGCATCCGTAAAAAGCAGTACGTACCACATGGGGTGATGAATGTCGTCTTCTCTTCGTCTTCTCTCATCATGAAGATCTGGTGGTAGCCCGAGTAGGCATCAAGGAATGATAACAGATCACACCTGGCCGTGGAGTCAACAATCTGGTCGATGCGTGGCAATGGAAGAGGTCCTTAGGACAAGCCTTATTGATATCTGTGTAATCAATACACAGCCTCCACTTCCTATTTGCCTTGCGCACCACCACCATAATCTCACACGCCCACTGTTTGAGCTGGCGGTGAGAAGTATGTAGCGAGGCGCCACCGTCGATGCACATGGCCTCTGTAGCCTTCTGGAACTCTTGCTCGCCGGACTCGTCGTCCTCGTCATGACCATCATCTTATTGCTTCTTGTCGCGGCCCGAGCGGGCCACTCTTGTTGGTTGTCCTTGCCGCGGCGGCCTCCTTGGCCGCCACACTTCTTGCCGGATCCCTCGGCACCATCCTGGTCCTTCTCCTTGTCCCACCTCTCGTACTCAGCTTTTTGCTTCTCAGCAAGCAGCTCGACTTGTCGGCAGTTCTGGAGGTCGTGGCCCTTGGTGCGGTGGATCTTGCAGTATTGCTTGCCGGAGCTTCCTGGCTTGTTGGCAGCCGCCAAGGCCCGGCAGGCGGCGCACCCGGCAATCTCCATGCCGGGGTTGTCTGCCTTGGCCTTCTTGGCGGCGCCGGTTGTCGGTGTCAAAACCGGCGGATCTCGGGTAGGGGGTCCCGAACTGTGCGTCTAAGGCGGATGGTAACAGGAGGCGGGGGACACAATGTTTACCCAGGTTCGGGCCCTCTCGATGGAGGTAATACCCTACTTCCTGCTTGATTGATCTTGATGATATGAGTATTACAAGAGTTGATCTACCACGAGATCGTAGAGGCTAAACCCTAGAAGCTAGCCTATGATTCTGATTGTTGTTGTCCTACGGACTAAACCCTCCGGTTTATATAGACACCAGAGGGGGCTAGGATTACACAGAGTCGGTTACAAGGGAGGAGATCTACAGATACGAATTGCCAAGCTTGCCTTCCACGCCAAGGAGAGTCCCACCCGGACATGGGACGAAGTCTTCAATCTTGTATCTTCATAGTCCAACAGTCCGGCCAAAGTATATAGTCCGGCTGTCCGAGGACCCCCTAGTCCAGGACTCCCTCAGTAGCCCCTGAACCAGGCTTCAATGACGATGAGTCCGCTGCGCATATTGTCTTCGGCATTTCAAGGCGGGTTCCTCCTCCGAATACTCCATAGAAGCATTTGAACACAAGGATAGTGTCCGGCTCGGCAAAACAAAATTCCACATACCACCGTAGAGAGTATAATATTCCACAAGTCTAATCTGCTGACAAGTTTCATAGCGTGACATCACGCCACGGCCCGGTCATTATTCGAACCGTTTTCCCAACCAGCTACTGCACATATTGCAAGGCGGTTTTCTTGGCACGTCTTGTCGAAGCAGAGATCGTGTCCCATTATTACGGGATTCTCATCAATACGGGTGTGGGTAACCCAACCGTGCCATCAATCACGGCGCTTGGAGAATAAGCGAGTTTACCAGGCAAGTGGGGAGGCGCAGAATCCCTGCTGCCTTTATAAGGGGATAAGGACTCCCTTTCGCACCCACGCTTTCTTCTTCCTGATCCATTCCCCTTCGCTCGAGCTCCAGCGCCCAAGCGTTCATCTTCTCTGCCCACAAAGGCCTTCCGAAAATGTCCAGATCCGGAGCAGGAGGTAAGTGGATGGCCTATACCGTCCGGGAGAAGGATATCAAAAAGCTTCGGGAGGCCGGGTATCTGGCCAAGAAAATCAGCCACCGTCTTCCGACGGCGGGACAGATCGTCCCTACTACGGAACCCCACGAGAGGGTTGTATTCCTCCCTCACTTTGTCCGCGGGCTAGGGTTTCCCCTCCACCCGTTCGTTCGCGGCATCATGTATTATTACGGGATCGATCTTCACGATCTGTCCCCCAATTCCTTCCTCAACATCTCGACATTCATCGTCGTGTGCGAGGCTTTTCTCCGCATCTCGCCACATTTCGGCTTATGGCTGAAGATTTTTAATGTGAAGCCCAAGGTAGTGGGCGGTGAGCACGCCGAGTGCGGGGGTGCTATGGTGAGCAAGATGCCCAACGTCACATGGCCAACAGGCACCTTTAATGATTCCGTCAAGGAGTGGCAACAGCAGTGGTTTTACATCACCGAGCCGCGCGGCACGGAATGGGCCGCTACTCCCCAGCTTTGATCCGGAGCCCCTCTGTGGCTTACATCCTGGGTCAAGAAGGGCCTGAACTGGTCTTCGTCCGACGAACTGCCGGTGCTCCAGACGCGCGTTAAAGATATGGAAGTCAAGAACATCGAGCTTGTCAATGTAGTCCAGGTGATGTTAGTTCGCCGGATCCTGCCTTGTCAACACCTGACTTGCAATCTATGGGAATTCGATCTGGCCAAGCACCAAACCCTGCGAGAGCTTTTTGGCTCCTCGCATAAAGACATCTGGAAGGTGCTTTTCAAGTCCGGCAAATCATGGCCGGACTCAGCCGAGGACCGCGGGTACCAACTGTCCCGCCCTGCAAGCTCGGTAAGTCATGATACTTTTTATCCGCATAACCCAAAGGAAACGCTTAACGTGTTTTTCACAACTCTCCTAGGGCTGGACGAAGAAGGTGGAGCGGATACATTGTCCGGCCCCGCTGCCCGAAGAACCGGCCGCCCACTTCTGACGAAGATGCTGGTCCCGGCGCCTTACAAGGTGCCGAAGAAGACGGCCGAGAAGGAGGCCAAAAAGACCCGGGGCGGCCTTCGTCGCCGCGGCACTTCGGACACAATATCTGAAGGCTCCAATGCCAGTTCCGCCTCCGAAGAGGACGACGAGGAGGAGGAAGATGAATCCCCCGCGGGGGGAAGAAAGAAGAGGACGGCCTCCGCACACTTGGAGGCCGATTCGCCTAAAAGGGGAAAAGCTCCTCTTCCGGAGGAGTCCACTGCCGCCGCCGACAGTGGCCCGACGTGGGATCCCAGGCCCAGCCCCTGGTGAACTCGTGAGTATATAAAGTCCGAGTACGTTTATGCGTCCAAACTCATCATGGCATAATATTTTAACCTGAGCCATATTTTTTGTAGTCCGGCGAGGTCCCGTACCAAACAATCCTCATCAGAGGATTCGCTGAGCTCGGATGCTATGGAGAGCGGGACGCCCCCGAAGGCCCCTTCCCCCAAACAGGTGAATAACACCGAGGCTTCGTCCCAGAAGGACCCCGGCCAAGGAGGAGAGGAAAGGACCGTGAAGGCGATGCCTAAGGGTCAAACTTCAGGGGCCGGACACATGGGGGAGAAGATTCCCATGGGAGCTGACGGCGGGGGCCATCTTGAATTCGGCTCCTAGCCGGATGCAATTCCAGAGACCAATACGGCTCCAGAATCAAGAAGGCAGCCTCCCTCAGCTGGGGGGGGGGGGCGTGCCAGTTCCACCGGCAACCTCTGTCCAACCAGAGGTGTCGGATGCTTTGTTGGTGGCGCTGAAGAGCGCCTCCATCGTCGATGAACACCGTGCCCTTATGGGTGCGGTGATTGAGAAGATTCAGTCTGCTGAGAGTGGACTGAATGAAGCCTGTATCAGCCTTATAAAAGGTTTTGAGGTATGTTTTATGAGGTTTCGAAGAGTGTCATGGTATGTATAGTAGCCCCTGATACACTGTTCGGTGAAAGAAAGAACCGGACAGAGGATCAAATTTATGTTCGCAGGAAGACTCATTGGATGACATCTATCTCTCTTCTTTTATAAGCAGGCGTCTGTAGCGACTGCTGCCTGTCATACTGTGGAGATCTCCGGGTTGAATCGAAGTCTGGAGCGGGCCAAAGAAGAACTTGGCCAGTTGAAAATGCAGTTGGGAGATAAACAAGGTATGCGCAGGTCTTGTTCGCGTATATTGCGAATGAATTTTCAGTATGATAAAATATGTTTCATGATTTGCGCTAGGGATGATGACTGAAGTTGAGGCTCTTAAGAAGGCTGTGGCCGAGGCCGAGAAAAAGGCAGCCGTAGAGTAGGGTCTTCGTGAGAAGCACGAGGCCAGGGTTGTTGAAGCTGAGCAGGAGCTTCAAGAGGCCGTGAAGAAGTGCGACACTTTGGAGCAGAGTTTAATGGAGAAAGAATCCGAACTCACCAAGGCTCATCAGGCCACGAGCGATGCCCGGGGGGAAACCCAAAGCGCCCTGCAGGGGATCCAAGAGGCGAGGAAGATCGCGGCGGGTAAGGCTTTTTTCCATGTAAAGCAAGTATTTGAGGAGAGAATGGTGTTTCTAATTTTGAATTTGGATTTCTCAGGGGTATTTGCCGAGCTGCCCCACAGCATATCGGATGCCGCCCAATTCTACCGAGCCGAAGAAAGGAACACTGCGAATAAGCTCTTCTGGTCGCAGTATTTGGCACCAAATTATCTGGTGCTTTTTGTCGATCAATTGAAACAGCTGATCGAACTGCATAACGCGGCGGAACTAGCCATGAAGGATTTGCTTATCCAGCTATGGCCCGTCGAGCTGATTCCAAGCAGCTACTTCGGGCTCGTGAAGCGGCTCGTGAGTGCCTGCCCTCGACTTGATGTCATCAAGCGGTCGGTCTGTATAGAGGGTGCGCGAATGGCCTTCGCCCGCGCAGAGGTGCACTGGGGGAAGATGGATGCTGAAAAGCTAATGACCGAAGGACCGCCAGAGGGGAAGGAGCACCGCAAGCCCGAATTATATTATGAGAGTGTCCTGAAAGGATCCTACCTTGCAGCGGATCTATGCACCAAGGACATTTATTTCCATGAATGTAAATCATGTTGTCCTTTGTAATGTTTGAACAAGGCCATTTATATTATTTATTGCCTGTTATATAAAAGTTTATCCTCCTACGCGGCCGTTTTATATATTTATCCTGAGAGTTGGCCAGTCGTCGGCTTCTGCCCTCACGTAAGAAGTACGGGGGTGTTCGGGATAAACCTGATCACTCTTTATCCCAGTTTTGGGTCCTTCGAAGGAGTTGTTTAGCACAACGAATAAGGCAATCGGACTATAGGGCTTTATCACTCTCACTTAGCCATAGGAGCTTTAGGAAGGTAGGCGCAGCCCCTGGTGTTCGGAAGACCGCACGAGGGGCTCTATAAGCACCTGATCGGAGGAAGAACCGATCCATCGCACGCTGCATTGGTTATGGCATTATGCGGGAGAAATCCTTAAAGATTTTACAACCTCTCGAACAGCTGACCAGCTCTCGCCATATCATGATAGTCAGTTTTCGGCTTTCTCTACTGAGGTGCTCATCCGGAAGAACCGGGACACAATCGCAGTAGTTCTCCCAGTGCTACCTTAGCCGATATAGCGGAACATAAGGTACCAAAACATGGGAGCCGGGCAAACCCAACTATTGACCCAAGACATGATTCGGAGCTGATGCATATAATGCTATAAGTTCGGGGTGCCGAACTTCCGTGAAGGTGTTCGGACTTTATTGCCGTATTATGGGTAAAACGAAGCCCCTGGCATGTTTAAAGGCATATCGCGGTGTACGGATGCCACTTGACGAAAGAATTTTAATAAGAAATAACAGCAGATAAGCGTCATATGAATCCACATGTTGTATTTGAATAGTACATCGATGCGTATGAGTACAGATAATGTGATAAAAAGGAAATATGACTATGGAACCTGCTGAGACCAGGGGGAAGAAGCTGTGTGCGGATTCGGAGTATAGTCGGATGGTCATCGTGGGGAATATCTAAGGATTCCCTTGCGCGTTCGAGCTGCCTCCATATCGCCCGTCCTGGTCGGTGCAAATGTGAACCTGCAAAGGAAATGTAAGAAATGTTTGTGTGCCGGAGAGCGGTTGAGCCGCTGAGTGCGGCCTGTCCTGGCCTTCGCCGGAGTGTTTAATTGATCTCTGGACGAGCCGGGCTATCCCGCCGCGAAGTAGTTCGGAGTCCTTTGACGGTGTCCGGGAGCCTGGCCGTCGACTCGAGGTTCGGCTGCAAGGTGCTGCTCGTTGATTCTGCTGTTAAGGCAGTGGTTTACTCGTTGGTGCCGAAGGAAAGTTCGGCCGTGCCATTAACCGTGATGATGCCGCGTGGACCGGGCATCTTGAGCTTACGGTAGGCATAATGTGGCACCGCGTTGAATCGAGCGAACGCAGTTTGTCCGTGCAGGGCCTCATAATCACTGCGGAAAGGGACGATTTCAAAGATTAACTCTTCGGTACGGTAATTGTCTGGTGACCCGAAGACTACTTCAAGGGCGATGGAGCCTGTACAGCTGGCTTCCACACCTGGTATAATGCCGCTGAAAGTGGTTTTAGTGGGTGTAATCACCGAATGATCGATGCCCATCTTGCGCACTGTGTCCTAGTAAAGAAGATTTAGACTGCTGCCTGCGTTTATAAGGACTCGTGTGAGGTGGAACCCGTCAATTATTGGGTCGATGACTAGTGCGGCTGGATTGCCCTGATTGGCGTTAGCCGGACGATCCGTGCGGTTGAAGGTTACCAGCCCTAGTTTATATTGTGGGACGACCAGTTCCGTTAAGTCGGCATCCCTAAGGGTGCGCATCCAGTCCGGATTGGGAATGTGGGTGTTGTTTACCACGTTCACCATTTGGATTTGCGGGGGAAATTTCTTTTGCCCTCCTGTGCTTGGTGGTCTGGGCTCTTCGTCGCCATCATCGCTTTGAGACCCCCCCATCTCTGTTTTTGGCGCCTGCCCTGCCGGCTTGTTTGAAGACCCAGCATTCTCTGTTGGTATGGGTGGCTGGCGTTCCTGGGGTGCCATGAGTTTGGCATTGGCGGTCGAGTATGCGGTCCAGACTGGATGGACCCAGATTGTTATTTTTGAGTGGCCCCTTCCGCTGACCGGACTTAGAGCCACTAAATCCGGCATTAACTTCCGTGTCTTCGGCGTTTTCACCATATTTGCGGCGCTTGTGTTTGTTGCGTCGGGGTTTGCCGTTGCTATCTCTGGCCTCTGATGTGCCAGGTTTGCTTGCTGTGTTGTCGCTACGGGCCAACCAGCTATCTTCGCCCGCGCAAAAGCGGGTCATAAGTGTCGTGAGGGCTGCCATGGATTTGGGCTTCTCTTGGCCGAGATGTCGGGCGAGCCACTCATCACGGATGTTATGTTTAAAGGCTGCAAGGGCTTCGGCATCCGGACAGTCGACAATTCGGTTCTTTTTAGTTAGGAACCGAGTCCAGAATTTCCTGGCTGACTCTCCGGGCTGTTGTGTTATGTGACTTAAATCGTCAGCATCCGGTGGTCGCACATAAGTACCTTGGAAATTGTCCAGGAATGCGTCTGCCAGGTTCTCCCAACTTCCGACGGAGTTTGCCGGCAAGCTATTCAGCCAATGCCGAGCCGACCCTTTGAGTTTTAGCGGGAGATACTTGATGGCGTGTAGATCATCCCCACGGGCCATGTGAATGTGGAGGAAGAAGTCCTCTATCCATACCGCGGGCTCTGTAGTACCATCATATGATTCAATGTTTATGGGTTTAAACCCTTCTGGGAATTCATGATCCATTACTTCATCGGTGAAGCATGGGGGGTGTGCGGCGCATCTGTGCCGGGCTATATCACGACGCAGTTCATACGAGTCTTGTCTGTTGTATTCGGCCCGGCCGGATTTGTTAGTCTATCCGGTGCGACGGTCGTCGTCATGCGTTGGGGGGCGCCCTCGTGATCCGTAGATCGATCTTTTATGTCCTGCTTTATTTTCCAGTACGTCTCGCAGGTCCTGCGTGTTGCCCCGGGCCTTGGTGTTTTTGTTTGATAGGCGACGGGGTGCGGGCTGGTCTTCGGGCTGATATGCCGCTCTGTCTCGGCCACGAGGTGGCCGATCAGCCGCATCGTACGCTGGTAGTGTAGGTTTTACTGCGTCCTCCTCGAGTTGGGGTAGTAACCTGCGCTTTGGGTAACTCTTGGTTGGGTGTTCGAGTTCGTATTCCTCGGCCGCCAAGACCTCGGTCCATCTATCTGCTAGCAGATCTTGGTCAGCTTGAAGCTGCTGCTGCTTTTTCTTCAGGCTTTTTGCTGTGGCTATAAGCCGGCGCATGAAGCGCTCCTGTTCGACAGGATCCTCGGGCGCGATAAATTCTTCGTCGCCGAGGCTCACCTCGTCTTCGGAGATGGGCATGTAATTGTCATCCTCAGATTCTCCGCCAGGTGCCTGTTCCTTAGGGCTAGCTTGCCCGTCCTCCTGCTCTAAGCCTGGCTGGAGGGGATTGTCTTCGTCTTCGGCACTATCCGGAGCGTTATTGTCTCTTGTGCCGGTATCGCTGCTTTTGCTATGGCGGGGCTTAGAGCGGCACCGCTGACGCCGGTGCTTGGGTTGCTTCGCGGAGGGATTATCCTCTGTTGCTTTATCGCCATCGCCTTCTTTGGGGGTGTCCACCATGTATATATCATATGATGAGGTGGCAGTCCAGCGCCCTGTGGGAGGTGGTTCCTGTTCGTCTCCTGCATCGTCGTCCATACCGTCGATGTCTTCGGAGCCGAAATCGAGCATGTCGGTTGAGTCGTCGACAGTGGCTATTAAGTGGGTGGTGGGTGGGGAGCGAATTTCTTCGTCGTCCGCATCCCACTCCAGCCGGACATAGTTCGGCCAAGGGTCTCCTGACAAGGAGAGAGACCTTAATGAGTTTAGCACGTCGCCCAGTGGTGAGTGGTGAAAGATATCCGCAGAGGAAAACTCCATGATCGGTGCCCAATCAGATTTGATAGGCACGGACGCAGGCGGTTCGGAGCCCGTGGCCGGGGACGAATCCAAGTGTCCGGCAACACGGGTCTCATAGGAGGTGAAGTCAGTATTCGGCTCTATCGCCGCTGAGTGTGCGGCCTCCGTGGCGGGTCCATCCACCCGTCCTCGGACGGCGCAATCTGCTCCGGATTGAGGGCCGGAGTAGCTACAGGTGTGATCTCCCGAACACCGTCCAATGACAGAGCTACGTGACTGTGCGGCGCACCTGACATGGGTTCAAATCCGTCGAAGATCAAGTCTCCGCGGATGTCGGCAGTATAGTTCAAGCTTCCGGACCTGACCTGATGGCCAGGGGCGTAGCTCTCGATCTGCTCCAGATGGCCAAGCGAGTTGGCCCGCAGTACGAAGCCGCCGAATACGAAGATCTGTCCGGGGAGGAAAGCCTCGCCCTGGATCGCATCGTTGCAGAAGATCAAAGGAGCCATCAAGCCTTTATCGCGACGGCACAGTGGAACTCTCAATGAAAGCACCAATGTCGGTGTCAAAACTGTCGGATCTCGGGTAGGGGGTCCCGAACTGTGCGTCTAAGGCGGATGGTAACAGGAGGCGGGGGACACAATGTTTACCCAGGGTCAGGCCCTCTTGATGGAGGTAATACCCTACTTCCTGCTTGATTGATCTTGATGATATGAGTATTACAAGAGTTGATCTACCACGAGATCGTAGAGGCTAAACCCTAGAAACTAGCCTATGATTATGAGTGTTGTTGTCCTACAGACTAAACCCTCCGGTTTATATAGACACCAGAGGGGGCTAGGGTTACACAGAGTCGGTTACAAGGGAGGAGATCTACAGATACGAATTGCCAAGCTTGCCTTCCACGCCAAGGAGAGTCCCACCCGGACACGGGACAAAGTCTTCAATCTTGTATCTTCATAGTCCAACAGTCCGGCCAAAGTATATAGTCCGGCTGTCCGAGGACCCCCTAGTCCAGGACTCCCTCACCGGTGTTGTCGGATCCCTCGACAGCAAGCACGGTCTTGCCCTTGCGTTTCCTGTTGCGACGCCGACCCTTCTTTGTTGGGGCGGGGGTGTCTTCATCAGTAGAGTCGGTTTCCGCGCCGGCATCTTCGCCGGGGTACTTCCTTCCCTCCTCAGCCCGGGCGCATCTATCGGCCAGAACATAAAGTTCGGCCACATCCTTAACCTTGTTCATCGCTAGCTCTTCGCGCAAATTGCGATTGCGTACATTATGATGGAACGCGCTAATCACGGCGGTGGGGTGAACATCGGGGATGTTGTACTGCACCCGGCTGAACCTCTGGATGTACTTGCGCAAGGTTTCTCCATCCTTCTGGGAATGATATGCAAATCACTCGCCTGGCCGTGAGCTTGGTGGCCTCCAGTGAAGGCACCAACGAACTCATGACACAGGTCCGACCAAGAAGAAATGGAATCCACCGGCAAGTGCATCAACCATGACGTTGGGCTTCAGCGCCAACGGGAAGTAATTGGCGAGCACCTTGTCGCGGGCTCCAGCAGCTTGCATCGCGATGGTGTAAATGCTGAGGAACTCCGACGGATAGGTCTTGCCGTTGTACTTCTCGCCGACGTCGGGCTTGAACGTGCGGTGGGACGGCCACTGGAACTGTCGCGGCTCACGGGTAAAGGCTGGGCTACACACTTCATAAGGTAGGCCGCCGAAGCTCCCCGGTGCTGGGTGGTCCATAGCGGGTCCCGCCCGTTTATCCGATTGGTGGCGCGTATCGCGCCGGCGCTCGATGGTGGTTTGAGCGTCTTCATGGGCTCATTCCCGAAGAACTTGGCACTGGTCGCGGTGGGTCCACGGGTCGGACGACGCTATGGAGATGTTATCACAAGCGTCGTCGCGACGGGCTGACATCCGCGGTGGCTAGCGTGGAGGAGGAGAGTGCACCGTGACCGTAGCGCCCCCGGTCCTTCCACCGCTGGCATGTGGTGGCTCGACGGAGCGCCGGCCCGAGGGCTCGGCCGGTCGCGGTTCATCTCTATTGGCGACGGCGACGAGGCTCCGGATGGTGGCTCTCCATTCGTCGAGCTTCTCCGCAACAGGAGGGAAGTCGAGGAGCAGTTGTGCGTGTGCCAAAGCTTCTGGTGGCGTGGGCGGTGGCGAAAGCTGCGTGGACCGTGGCGCGCTTCGACCTCTAACCACGTTAGAAGGAGCTCTGTCACGGCCCAGCGGCTGCGTGCCACTTTCGCCAGCGCTTCGGCGGGCATGCTGACCTTCTGCGTCCCGCGGCGGTGCCCGGGGTCTTCAGCGTGGTGACGCCATTCGTCGCGCGCAGCCTGGGAGGAGCGCGCCGTGGGCGCCGGCGTGGGCGTCTTGGAAGTTGATGCGCCGCCCGTTGGTGGCACAACGACACTCCTGGCGGGCCCCGCGTCGCCTGCGGGGGGCTCAGCTCCGTCTTTGGATCTGGCGGCGTGCGACCCGTCGCCTGGCGTACGAACGACGCCGCTCGCCAGGCTCTGGCTTCCAGGGCAATGCTGGTGCTCGCGGACTGCAGCCGGGGTCCTGTCCGCGACCGGCCCGCTGCTCGCCCGCACTGGCACGGGCCGTTCGGCTCCTGTCAGGCCGATCGCCGTGACCGTCTTCTTCTTGGGAGCCATGGCGATGAAGAACCGCTAGGCCAACTACTAGACCAGATTCTCACAATTGCGCCCCCTACCTGGCGCGCCAAAGATGTCGGTGGGAAACGACACCTATGGGATCACAAGAATCCCTACTACGGTTGCCAGGGCGCAGGGTTGCGAGAAGAGCAGGATTAGCAGTCAACACAAGGATCGTTTACCCAGGTTCGGGCCGCGAGGATGCGTAATATCCTAGTCCTGCTTTGGTGGCTGTATTTTAGAGAGTTCTTGAGCTCTCGAACTAGCTATGGTGGCTGCGTGGTCCAAAAGAGCTGAATCCCTCTCCAGTACGCCATGGGCCTCCTTTTATAGTCGAAAGGGGCTGCCATAGTGACACACAGGAGGTGGAAAGCGATACAGTACTGCGAGCTTATCGCCCGTATTACAGGACAAGATGCATTTAATGCACCGCTGAGGTGTCGCCTAGCTTTATTGGGGACGGGAGTGAGGCCCGTCCCGTCCGTCGCCGCTCCTCCTCGCTTCAACACGTGCCCTGGCCAGCGATGCATGTGGTGCCATGTAGGCAGGCAGGCAGCTAAGGTGGCGCGGTGGTAGGGTCTTCACGAAGATCTGCATGCCGCCACGCAAGCGCTTGCCGATCTGATCTGGAAGCAGCATGTTGCCACGCAGGTGCCAGCCCAGCTGGTTGGGCTGGCAGCTGCATGCGAATAGCGGTGGAAAACTTTGGCTCGCGCGGGCCTGGCAGTGGCCCCGCTGATGTCCTCGGTAAGGGCCTTGCCGGGGGGCCGGCAAGGGTCTTGCCGTGGCGCACAGTCGTCCCCGGCAAGGATCTTGCCGGGGGTCTTGTGGGTTTCCTCGGCAAGGATCTCGCCGAGGGTCGCCATCTTCTAGTCCTCATCTGATCTCATGTACTTATGATTTTGATGAAGATCTGCATGTTACCTACAGAGGTGCCTCCCGAGCCTGGGTTCCAACACAGCTGTTGGTGATACTTGGAACCCCTGGGCTCAAGGGTGGCTCGCTCTATGGGTGCTGGGCAAGTTGTCGCGGCAAGGCTCTTGCCGGGGCCGCGGAGGCCGCCCCGGCAAGGATTTTGCCGGGGGAGTCCACCTCGCCCCTTTGCTCTCAGTGCTCCTGGTCCTGGCATTGTCGTGGTTGTCTTGGGCTTCGGCTTCTCTCCGGCTCCCCTCCTCTGCCCTGCTTAGTGTGGCTGTGGCGCGTGGCTTTGACTGCCCGCGCACAAGTAAAGGGGTACAAAGGTGTGCCCCTACTTTTGTACACCGACAATCGTGCCGAATCAAGAACACGAGAGAGAGAGAGATCAAACACATAGCTCCTGGTACATACCCTCAGCCCCGAGGGTGAACTACTCCCTCCTCGTCATGGAGAGCGCCGGGATGATGAAGACGGCCACCGGTGAGGGATCCCCCCACCGGTAGGGTGCAGGAACAGGGTCCCGATTGGTTTTTGGTGGCTACAGAGGCTTGCAATGGCGGAACTCCCTATCTATTCTGTTCCTCTATGTTTTTAGGGTATATGGACATATATAGGCGAATGAATTCGGTCAGGGGAGCCACGAGGGCCCCACGAGGGTGGGGGCACGCCCGGGGGGCAGGCGCGTCTCCCTGCCTCATGGCCACCTCGAAGCTTCCCTGACGTCTACTCCAAGTCTCCTGGATTGCTTCCATTCCAAAAATAACTCTCCCGAAGGTTTCATTCCGTTTGGACTCCGTTTGATATTCCTTTTCTTCGAAACACTGAAATAGGCAAGAAAACAACAATTTGGGCTGGGCCTCCGGTTAATAGGTTAGTCCCAAAAATAATATAAAAGTGTATAATAAAGCCCATAAACATCCAAAACAGATAATATAATAGCATGGAACAATCAAAAGTTATAGATACGTTGGAGACGTATCAGCATCCCCAAGCTTAATTCCTGCTCGTCCTCGAGTAGGTAAATGATAAAAACAGAATTTTTGATGTGGAATGCTACCTAACATATTTATCCATGTAATTCTCTTTATTGTGGCAAGAATATTCAGATCCATAAGATTCAAGACAAAAGTTTAATATTGACATAAAAATAATAATAGTTCAAGCATACTAACAAAGTGATCATGTCTTCTCAAAATAACATGGCCAAAGAAAGCTATCCCTACAAAATCATATAGTCTGGCTATGCTCTATCTTCATCACACAAAATATTTAAATCATTCACAACCCCGATGACAAGCCAAGCAATTGTTTCATACTTTTGATGTTCTCAAACTTTTTCAATCTTCACGCAATACATGAGCGTGAGCCATGGACATAGCACTATAGGTGGAATAGAATGGTGGTTGTGGAGAAGACAAAAAGGAGAAGATAGTCTCACATCAACTAGGTGTATCAACGGGCTATGGAGATGCCCATCAATAGATATCAATGTGAGTGAGTAGGGATTGCCATGCAACGGATGCACTAGAGCTATAAGTGTATGAAAGCTCAAAAAGAAACTAAGTGGGTGTGCATCCAACTCGCTTGCTCACGAAGACCTAGGGCATTTTGGGGAAGCCCATCATTGGAATATACAAGCCAAGTTCTATAATGAAAGATTCCCACTAGTATATGAAAGTGACAACATAGGAGATTCTCTATCATGAAGATCATGGTGCTACTTTGAAGCACAAGTGTGGTAAAAGGATAGTAGCATTGCCCCTTCTCTCTTTTTCTCTCATTTTTTTATTTGGGCCTTTTCTCTTTTCTTTTTTCTTTTTTTTCGTCCGGAGTCTCATCCCGACTTGTGGGGGAATCATAGTCTCCATCATCCTTTCCTCACTAGGACAATGCTCTAATAATGATGATCATCACACTTTTATTTACTTACAAGTCAAGAATTACAACTCAATACTTAGAACAAGATATGACTCTATATGAATGCCTCCGGCGGTGTACCGGGATGTGCAATGACTCATGAGTGACATGTATGAAAGAATTATGAACGGTGGATTTGCCACAAATACGATGTCAATTACATGATCATGCAAAGCAATATGACAATGATGGAGAGTGTCATAATAAACAGAACGGTGGAAAGTTGCATGGCAATATATCTCGGAATGGCTATGGAAATGCCATAATAGGTAGGTATGGCGGCTGTTTTGAGGAAGGTATATGGTGGGTGTATGATACCGGCGAAAGTTGCGCGGCACAAGAGAGGCTAGTAATGGTGGAAGGGTGAGCGTGCGTATAATCCATGGACTCAACATTAGTCATAAAGAACTCACATACTTATTACAAAAATCTATTAGTTATCGTAACAAAGTACTACGCGCATGCTCCTAGGGGGATAGATTGGTAGGAATATACCATCGCTCGTCCCCGACCGCCACTCATAAGGAAGACAATCAATAAATAAATCATGCTCCGACTTCATCACATAACGGTTCACCATACGTGCATGCTATGGGAATCACAAACTTTAACACAAGTATTTCTCAAATTCACAACTACTCCACTAGCATGACTCTAATATCACCATCTTCATATCTCAAAACAATCATCAAGTATCAAACTTCTCATAGTATTCAATGCACTTTATATGAAAGTTTTTATTATACCCATCTTGGATGCCCATCATATTAGGACTAAATTCATAACCAAAGAAAATTACCATGCTGTTTAGGACTCTCAAAATAATATAAGTGAAGCACTAGAGCAAATGACAAACTACTCCGAAAGATATAAGTGAAGATCAAAGAGTAGCTGAATAATTATTTAACTATGTGAAGACTCTTTAGCATTTAAGAATTTAAGATCTTGGTATTTTATTCAAACTGCAAGCAAAACAAAAGAAAATAAAATGACGCTCCAAGCAAAACACATATCATGTGGTGAATAAAAATATAGCTCCAAGTAAAGTTACCGATGAACGAAGACGAAAGAGGGGATGCCATCCGGGGCATCCCCAAGCTTAGGCTCTTGGTTATCCTTGAATATTACCTTGGGGTGCCTTGGGCATCCCCAAGCTTATGCTCTTGCCACTCCTTATTCCATAGTCCATCGAATCATTACTCAAAACTTGAAAACTTCACAACACAAAACTTAACAGAAAACTCGTAAGCTCCGTTAGTATAAGAAAATAAATCACCACTTAGGTACTGTTGTGAACCCATTCTTTATTTATATTGGTGTAATATCTACTGTATTCCAACTTCTCTATGGTTCATACCCTCCGATACTACTCATAGATTCATCAAAATAAGCAAACAACACATAGAAAACAGAATCTGTCAAAAACATAACAGTCTGTAGTAATCTGCATCAAATGCAAACTTCTGGAACTCAGAAAAATCTGCCAAAATAGGAAGACCTATATAATTTGATTATTGATCTACTTCAATTGGAATCAGTATTTTATCACTTTCTGGCGATTTTTAACAATTGTTTTCGTGAGCAGAAAGATTAAGTCTTTTTCAGCAAGATCAAATAATTATCATCCAAGAAGATCCTATAGGTCTTACTTGGCACAAACACTAACTAAAACATAAAACCACATCTAACCAGAGGCTAAATGATTTATTTATTACTAAACAGGAACAAAAAATTGGGTTGCCTCCCAACAAGCGCTATCATTTAACGCCCCTAGCTAGGCATGATGATTTCAATGATGCTCACATAAAGATAAAAATTGAAACGCAAAGAGAGCATCATGAAGCATATTACTAACACATTTAAGTTTAACCCACTTCCTATGCATAGGGATTTAGTAAGCAAACTATTTATGGGAACATGAAACAACTAGCATAGGAAGGTAAAACAAGCAAATCTTCAAGATTTTCAACACATAGAGAGGAAACTTGATATTATTGCAATATGTAGAAGCATATGATCCTCTCTCATAATAATTTTCAGTAGCATCATGAATGAATTCAACAATATAACCATCACATAAAGCATTCTTTTCATGATCTACCTGCATAGAAATTTTACTACTCTCCACATAAGCAAATTTATTCTCATCAATAGTAGTGGGAGCAAACTCAACAAAATAACTATCATGTGAAGCATAATCCAATTGAAATTTAAAATCATGATGACAAGTTTCATGGTTATATTTATTCTTTATAGCATACGTTTCATCACAATAATCATCATAAATAGGAGGCATGTTTTCGTCATAATAAATTTGCTCATCAAAACTTGGGGGACTAAACATATCATCTTCATCAAACATAGCATCCCCAAGCTTGTGGCTTTGCATATCATTAGCATCATGGGTATTCAAAGAATTCATACTAACAACATTGCAATCATGCCATCATTCACATATTTTATGCCAAGCATTCTATGTAATTCTTCTTCTAGTACTTGAGCACAATTTTCCTTCCCATCATTTTCACGAAAGACATTAAAAAGATGAAGCATGTGAGGCAACCTTAATTCCATTTTTTGTAGTTTTCTTTTATAAACTAAACTAGTGATAGAACGAGAAACTAAAAGATTCGATTGCAAGATCTAAAGATATACCTTCAAGCACTCACCTCCCCGGCAACGGCACCAGAAAAGAGCTTGATGTATACTACACAACCTTCTTCTTGTAGACGTTGTTGGGCCTCCAAGTGCAGAGGTTTGTAGGACAATAGCAAATTTCCCTCAAGTTGATGACCTAAGGTTTATCAATCCGTGGGAGGCATAGGATGAAGATGCTCTCTCTCAAACAACCCTGCAACCAAATAACAAAGAGTCTCTTGTGTCCCCAACACACCCAATACAATGGTAAATTGTATAGGTGCACTAGTTCGGCGAAGAGATGGTGATACAAGTGCAATATGGATGGTAGATATAGGTTTTTGTAATCTGAAAATATAAAAACAGCAAGGTAACTAATGATAAAAGTGAGCACAAACGGTATTGCAATGCTAGGAAACAATGCCTAGGGTTCATACTTTCACTAGTGCAAGTTCTCTCATCAATAATAACATAACTGGATCATATAACTATCCCTCAACATGCAACAAAGAGTCACTCCAAAGTCACTAATAGCGGAGAACAAACGAAGAGATTATTGTAGGGTACGAAACCACCTCAAAATTATCCTTTCTGATCAATCTATTCAAGAGTCCGTAGTAAAATAACACGAAGCTATTCTTTCCGTTTGATCTATCATAGTGTTGGTACTAGAATAACACCTTAAGACACAAATCAACCAAAACCCTAATGTCACCTAGATACTCCAATTTCACCTCAAGTATCCGTGGGTATGATTATACGATATGCATCACACAATCTCAGATTCATCTATTCAACCAACACAAAGTACTTAAAGTTTCTACCGGAGAGTCAAGACGAAAACGTGTGCCAACCCCTATGCATAAGTTCACTGAAGCCGCAAGTTGATCACCAAAACATACATCAAGTAGATCACGTGAATATCCCATTGTCACCACAGATAAGCACGGCAAGACATACATCAAGTGTTCTCAAATCCTCAAAGACTCAATCCAATAAGATAACTTCAAGGGAAAACTCAATCCATTACAAGAGAGTAGAGGCGGAGAAACATCATAAGATTCAACTATAACAGCAAAGCTCGCGATACATCAAGATCGTGCCGAATCAAGAACGCGCGAGAGAGAGAGATCAAACACATAGCTACTGGTAATACCCTCAGCCCTGAGGGTGAACTACTCCCTTCTCGTCATGGAGAGCGCCGGGATGATGAAGATGGCCACCGGTGAGGGATCCCCACTCCGGCAGGGTGCCGGAACAGGGTCCCGATTGGTTTTTGGTGGCTACAGAGGCTTGCGGCGGCGGAACTCCCGATCTATTCTGTTCCTCGATGTTTTTAGGGTATATGGACATATATAGGCGAAAGAAGTCGGTCAGGGGAGCCACGAGGGGCCCACGAGGGTGGGGGGCGCGCCTCCCTGCCTCGTGGCCACCTCGAAGCTTCCCTGACGTCTACTCCAAGTCTCCTGGATTGCTTCCATTCCAAAAATAACTCTCCCGAAGGTTTCATTCCGTTTGGACTCCGTTTGATATTCCTTTTCTTCGAAACATTAAAATAGGCAAGAAAACAACAATTTGGGCTGGGCCTCAGGTTAATAGGTTAGTCCCAAAAATAACATAAAAGTGTATAATAAAGCCCATATACATCCAAAACAGATAATATAATAGCATGGAACAATAAAAAATTATAGATACGTTGGAGACGTATCAGGGGACATAACTAAAATCACAATGTGTTTCTAGGGGATTAATTTTTTTGGTGGACCCCTCCAAAAAAACTTGTGTATGTTCTTTAACCCTTTTTCCAGGTGTCATAGTTGCCCACAATCAACCATACAATTTCCTAAAACCATGGATCCAGTTGCCCAATCCTCATGAGTAGAAACATTACCAAGGCCATATTTCGACCAATATCTAAAGGTTTGTTTTCATAGAGGTGCGTCAAGAATTTATTCTCCTCGTGGTATGATCCCTTGGTGCAATCATAAATACTTGGTGAATGGTCATACAGGGGTGAGGGTTGGAGCTCGTCATGGAGACATAAGTAAAATCAGGAAGTGTTTTTAGGGGATTAAGTTTTTCTGTGAACCCCTCCAAAAACGAACATTTCTATGTTCTTTATCCATTTTTTTCACAAATCATAGTTGCCCACAATCAAACATATAGTTGCCCACAATCAAACATATAGTTGCCTAAAAGCATGTATCTAGCTGCCCAATCCTCGTGAGCAGAAACATTACCAAGACCATATTTTGGCAAATATCTAAAGGTTTTAGATACCTTTCAATTAGGTTTGTGTCATAGAGTTGTGCCAAGAATTTCTTTCCCTCGAGGTGGGATCCTTCGTGCGATCGTAAATACTTGGCAAATGCTCGTAGAGGGGGAGGGGGTGGAGCTAGACATGGGGACATAACTAAAACCACAAATTGTTTTTAGGGGATTAAGTTTTTTTGTGAACCTCTCAAAAACGAGCATGCGTATGTTCTTTATCCCATTTCCAGGTGTCATAGTTGCCCACGATCAACTATACTGTTGCCTAAAACCATGTATGCAGTTGCCCGATCATCATGAGCAAAAACATTACCAAGACCATATTTTAGTCGATATCTAAAGGTTTTAGTTACTTTTCAATCAGGTTTGTGTCTTAGAGACGCGTCAATAATTTATTCTTCTCGGGTGGGATTCCTTGGTGCGCTCGTAAATGCTTGACGAACGGTCATAGATTGTGATGGGGGTGGAGCTAGCCATCATGGCGAATGATTTAGGGGATTAAGTTTGTCTGTGAACTCCTCCAAAAATGAACATGTGTTTCTTTATCTCTTTTTTCAGGTGTCATAGCTGGAGATATGAGGCGAAGGACTATGCGTGTCTCTGTGTGTGTGGGTGTGTGTAGTTGCTCAATGAAAACAATAGAAAACTCCACAGAGTTGCTCTCCAAATGACATCATCAGGATCGCAGGCACTAGCGAAACTGCTGGGTTGGGCAGCCTTTACCGTGTGTTTTTCTGATAGAATACTACCTAGTCGATCGAGGAAAACATTAGAGTTGTTCAGAAAATTACACAGAGTTGCCTGCTAATCACATCATCAGGATAATAGGCAC
Source organism: Triticum aestivum (assembly GCF_018294505.1). Lineage (NCBI taxonomy): Eukaryota > Viridiplantae > Streptophyta > Magnoliopsida > Poales > Poaceae > Triticum > Triticum aestivum. The sequence continues at coordinate 581,742,698 of NC_057814.1, read as the reverse complement.
CAGCAAAACTAGAAGGAAGTTGCTTCTTTTTAAATGTTAGGACATAAACATTTTCTTTGTACTTTTCTTGTCAAACAAGAACACTTCCTAAGTTTGTGTGGACAAGTTCGATCGTATTTTGCATTGAACAATCTTCTTACATTTTTGCATGGACAAACTTTCCTTGAGCATACATGATAGTTGCTTTAAATCAGAATGCTCGATGTTGGGAGAAGGGACACTTGTGTGGGAGGGATGCAAGGCTTATATTGCTAACGGAAACACATCATAGTTGCTCAAAAAGCTACATGTATATTTCAATCTTCTCTGTTTTTGCCGGGAGAAGGGGTGGAAGGGGATTTATATGCTACTATTTTTGTTGTGAAACTACACGAGATTCTACATCCGCTAAGAATTTATCTAGCAAATTCAGGACCAAGGTGACGAGTTGGATAGAGGGAGGAACATAGCTTCTTTTTGATGGGAGGAGGAGCACAAGAAAGGGGTGGTGCTGAACAGGAGGTTTGGGAAGTCCTGGAGGGGGTTTGGCGGGGTATGCTAATCACGGCAGCTAGCTTGGGGCGTGGGACCATCTATGATTCAGCGGGAGGACATGTGCGCTACAGGACTACAGGGATGGCCCCAAAATTTCCTTTTCTAGCCGCACAAGGACAGGTACCTGTCATATGCAGCGATGCGCTCGGGGATGTCAACAGGCGCCTGTGCGCCGACTAGCCAGGTCCTTCGTTTTGAGAAAAGGGCGTCATCAGTTCAGGAACCAACCTTCACCGAGATTCCAGAGGGTCAGTATTACATAACACACCATAGCATTATAGGGAAATAATGAAAATCAAGCACGAGGGATGAAATTACTTTTGTTTTAATTCAGCTGCAACAATTAAATTAAACAGGTAAAAACTACAAAGATGATACCTGGTCGATCAATTTCTCAATGGCCAACAAGGAAGACCACCACTCTCCAAGCAGGACGCTACTTTCCTCTTAAGCTCTCCTGCTCTCTTTCTCATCGCCTCCTCCCCTTTGCTCCCCTTCAAAAGCTTCAGAATGACCTCCGCAATTTTGTTCCTCTCCAGCTCACCTTCGAGCTCAAAGCCTACGCCCCACACCGCATCCACGTATGTCGCGTTCATCATCTGGTCCGCGAACTGAGGCCTGCAGATCATCGGGCAACCCTCGGCTACACTCTCGAGCGTCGAGTTCCACCCGTTGTGGGTCCACAACCCGCCCACCGCACGGTGGGCCAGCACCTCTTGCTGCGGGGCCCATGGGGTCACCCTGCCCCTGCCCTTCATCATATCGTCGAACCCTTCCGGTAGACATGGTCCGTCCGATCCCGGCACGAGGTCCTGCCGGACGACCCATAGGAACGGCTGGCCGCTGTTGGCCAACCCCCACGCCACCTCCGAGAGCTCGCCGGAGTCCATGCACGCCAGGCTCCCAACGCTCACGTACAACACCGACCCCGTGATCTGCGTGTCCAGCCACTCGATGCAGGTGTGATCCTCGTGCGGAAGCACACTGCTGCTCCTCCCTGCCATGCCTTTTTGTAGTGCACATGCCTATCTCGCCGCGGATCTTCTGAAGCTCGTCTGTTTCTCGTGCCTCGAATGTGTTGATCACAAGGGCGGAGTAGCTCCTTGCTGCATGGGTTGCTTTGGCTAGAAATTTGGATAACATCTCATGGTCGGCCCTGCTCGAGAGGAAGAGGTCCCTCACGCGCAGCGGGGGAAGCTCCTTCACTGGCATGTCGAGTTGCGATTCTGAAACAAACATGTACGTGGGTAAATGAAAACTAGCAGTGCTATTCGTGCGTACTAGTTTTACCAAAACTTTACCAAAACTAAATAATATTGAGATGGTTGCAATCCAAATAAAAATATAAAATACTCCCTCCATCTTTCAAAAGAAAGCCTTTAAATTTTATCTCAAGTCTCTATTTAATATAGTAATTATTAATATACATTTTACAAACTTTGATCAAACATTACACCGTTTGACACAAGATAAAACTTATAGCCATTCTTTTTGGAGATGAAAGAGTAGTACATACTTCCTTTGCTCCTAAATATTAGGACGTCGATAACTGCCACACGTGTGGGCGTTTAGGGAGCTGCCCACACATTTTGTGTGGTGTATAAAAGGAATTGCCCACACACCCACGTGTGGGCAAAAAAATAATGCCCACACACCTCTTTTTTCCCCTCCCGATCCCTCTCACACGCGTGCGTGTGGGCGAAATAGATAACGCCCACACGTCCCGTACGTCAGGCCTCGTACCTCGTGGTCCCGCACGCCCGCGTGACAGTCACCGCGCGTCCCGCAGTTACCATGGTCCAGACCCTCGTCCATGTTCGTTTAACTGCAGTTGCCATGTCGCTGAACTTCGGTTGTCATGTCGGACAACTACAGTTGCCATGGTTGCTCAACTGCAGTTGCCATGTATGGTCTGATCTACTGCAGTTGCCATGATTTCAAAACTTTAGGAGTTGCCACCCACTAAACACTAGGCAGTTGCCATGTAGCACTACAAAAAGGCATGGCAAAAAAACATGTTCAGGTAAAAGAGAGAGTTGCCATGTGCTCACAAGCACGCTACGGCAGTTGCCATGTAAAAGAAAGAGTTGCCATTTGCTTACGTGCACGCTACGGCAGTTGTCATGTATCATGCAAAAACACATGGCAACTCGGGTAAAAAGAGTTGCCATCTGCTTACAAGCAGAGTTAGGGCAGTTGCCATGTACCTGCAGAAATACATGGCAACTGCCAGCTTTGGGTGTGGGTTAGGAGACGGGCGTGTGGGCGAAGTGATAAACGCCCACACACCAGCCCCCTCTGCGTGCATGAAACTAGTGTGTTGGCGAATTGCTAAACGCCCACACACCAGCCCCCGTGTGGTGAAAAAAGGACGTGTGGGCGACCGGATGAATGCCACACACCAGCTTAGTCCTACGTGGCACACAAAAACTGCTAGAACGCGCCAAAATTCGTGCAGAATTGGTTGGACGAGGATCCATGCGTGTGGCGAGTTGCCAGATGCCCACACGTGTGGGCGTTAGACTTTTCGAAATATTAAACGTTTTGACAGTTCAGTTTAAACCGTCATTTAGAACGTTTTTTTTTTAAGAACTATTACGTACAAGTAGGATTCCTATTCCGATATTAAGACAGCTGCTTGGCAGCAAGGATGCACATCGATCTTTGGTCAAGTGTCTCATTCTAGTTAACTAGCAAGAGACCAATTTTTCTAAGCTACAGTACAGTTAGCAGTGTTGGAAAAGGAAATCTACTATTCTACAAAAAATAAATCCTTAGTTTGTCCTACGTGCTGCAGAAGGAAGAACACTAGCGTGATAGGAGTACCTATTCTTCGCGTTTCTTGCAAAGAACATCAACTACCGGTGTAGGCATTTGGGAGTTCCGACAAAATTTAAGAATTTTGAGGGTGAGTGAAATATTTGTGTTTTGTTCAAAAAATATCAGCATTTAGCATTGTTCTTATAAAAATTATAAAAGAAGGAGGAATCCACCATTGTTACAAAGCTCGTTCGGGTAGACTAGTGGTACTTCTACTCTCTCTTGCTTCAGCTGTATTTCAGTTCTACGGAACGAAGCCCAATTTAGATTACAGGCAAAATAACAATTTATCAAATTATTCAAATTCAAATATAGCTAAATTTAAATAAAAAATTCATTGATTTGTCCAAAATAAATTTGAAAATTACAAATTTTATATGGTTTCGGGGGTGATAAAAAGAGCACGATTGATAACAGTTATGATGGGTGGGTCCGATGATTGAAAAAACCCACAAAATTTTAAAATTCACATACTGAGCGAAAAAATCGTAATTTTTTTATGGCTCCATTTTACATATATTTAAGCATTCACAAAAAAAAAATCTTGAGCGAATAATTATTTTTTCTATGTTTGTTAAGCATTCGGAAGGAATACTCTATCGTAAATAAAGGGAGATTAGCCACGAGAATTGGCAAAACACTCTTTTGATCTTGAGCTCACATCCTTCTTGATGAACGATAAAATTCAATAAAATTATTAAAAATTCTGTTTTTTCTTGTAAACATTGATGAATGTTTCAGGTTTCAAGTGCGTGCAAAATTTTGTGATGAAACGACAATGGTGGACGTCCGGGCAAAAATACGAAATCGACTCTTCAAAATGCTTCCAACAATAACCTGTTGAAGCATCTTCTTTTTTTGCTCAGACCTCTATGAATGTTATTTATCACAAAATTTTGTCCGCAGGTGAATAATTTATTAATGTTTATCATTTTTTTTTACTTTTTTAGTTTACTGTTCACCAAGGTGCGTGTGAGTTGGGATAAAAAACTCCATGTCCCGAGAATTGTGTTTAGTACCGAGTAGGAGTAACTGACCTTTGGGGGGCAGATAGCCGTTTTGGTGGAGCATGGGATAGGCAAGGAAGCAGTTGAAGCAGGCTGCGCTGCCGGGCCGGAGCGCTATCGTCGGCAGCCCGAGCTCCTCGGCCGCCTTCTGCGCGCCGAAGAGGTTGGAGTCGATGACCAGGCACGCGGCGCGGGGCTTCCCCTCGCCGGCGAGCATCGACTCCGCCGCGAGGACGTCGCGGAAGGCCACGGACGCCTCCATGGCTGTGTTCATGGCGACGATCATAGCGATGACGTTCCCTGACGCGAGGACGTCAGCGGGGACACCGTCAGCGGGGCGGAGCGTGTTGTGGTTGTGGAACCCGGTGTAGTGGAGGATGGTGACGGCCAGGCCGCGGCCGTGGAGCACGTCGGCGAGCTGCAGCATCGGGTTGATGTGGCCCTGGAATGGCAGCGGGAACATCAGTACTCGGCGTGCGCGCGCATGCGGCCGCCGGCCGTCGCCGCCACCATTTGATGCTTCTTGGGCAGTAGTTGTTGTGCTCATTGCTTTGGGTCAATCTCAGCTCGTGGCCAACGGTTCTTCTATCTTGGTCTTTAGCAAGCGCCGTGTACCCTCATTTTCTCTTCTCTTCTCTTCTCTATCGAGTATCTATATAGAAAGAATGCAGCTTTTTTTGATGCAAAACACATGGTATTCCATTAATCCGGTGGACACGAAAGAATCGCAGGCCGCTGGATGGTTAGACAGCCACACAGCGAGCATCAATCAGGCTGTGTATAGGTGGGACGAGATATTGCTCTGAGAAAAAGATGGGACGAGATGTACGGAGGCCCGCGTCTATATCGTCCAACATGTGCCGCATAATATAAAGGGAAAAGATTCCTCGGCTGGCTCATAATCATGGTGCGCTCCGTCGCCTTCGTTGCGGGTCACGCGTCCTTCTATACGACCCAGCACCACATTGATCGCAACAACCACGTTTAGTGTTCCTAAAAAGATCTACACCGCATCCGTCTCCGTTAGCAGCTAATTCTCACCCACTGTATTACTCTCTCTCAGATACAACTCAATTTGTTCAGATTCAGCTACAGACTGGAAAGAAGGAAAGAGGTGGTCCACTCGGGGCCCACGTAGCGTCGGTTCGGCTGAGCGATCCTACGTGGGCGGCTCAGAACGCAGTCTTCTCCTTGCGACGTCACTTGATCCGAGGTGGCAGCCATGGCAGCGTTCCTGCTGTGTCGTCCGTCAGTGGAACCTGGTTCGCTGACATCCCCTTCCGCTTGAGAGACGGCTTGTCCCCAAGCCGGCAGATTGACGAAACGCTCCTTCAGTTGGACTGCGTCTTCCCAAGTGGCATCGAGAACCACGGGATCAGACCAGCGGACCAAAATCCGCTCTCGACGGCCTATGGGCGTTTGCTTCCAGCGAGAGTTGACAATCTCGACTGGTTGCAGAACATGCTCCGAAGGTTGAGGAAGATGTGTCGATGCCACGATGCCATGGCTGAGAGTTGGACAGAGTTAAGAGACACGGAATACATCATGTACCTTGGATCCTTTAGGTAGTTGGAGCTTGTAGGCCACTGGATTGATCGCCTAAATGATTCTGAAGGGGCCAAAGAATTTGAAAGCTAACTTTTGATTGGAGCGCCTTTCGACCGAAGTTTGGACGTACGGTTGCAACTTGACAAAGGCAGAGTCTCCCACTTGAAAAGTCCGCTCCGTCCGCTTCTTGTCTGCTTGAATCTTCATAGTGTTGCGAGCTCTGCTGAGATGTTGTCTGAGCAGTTGTTGCATGAGCTTGCACTCCTTGAGCCAATCTTTGGGAGCTGGTATTTTGCAGGTCGATGCTGCCTCGATGCCGCAATGCCTCGGCTCGTGTCCGTACAGTGCCACAAATGGTGAAGTCTTCAGAGCTGAGTGATAGCTTGAATTGTACTAGAATTCTACAAGGGCGAGGTACTGACTCCACTTGCTTGGACAGGCATGTATGAAACAACGTAGATAAACCTCCAAGCACTGGTTGACGCGTTCAGTCTGACCATCCGTCTGGGGGTGATACGGCGTGCTCATATTGAGTTCAGTACCTATAACACTGAACAGCTCGCGCCAAAACGTTCAGTGAACTTTACTATTATAATTGGCGAACTTTACGGGAAAATCTAGTGAACCTTATCGGAAATCTATTATTGTGTGCGCCATATGAGAGACCCCATTCGTGAACATAAAGTGCTCAATGATGGCTAAACATGCCACATGGAAATCTATTTGTCGAAGATGATATGATTGCCTGATTGGATATATGAAGTACTCAATATATAGATAATATAGGATATCAGGGTCAAGAGGTCAGTATTCAGATACATCAAGTTCACAATGACGATGATATGGTATGCTGGGTCAATATAGAGCAATAACACTAAAGGATACACTTTGTTAACATGGCGCCCATGGAAAAGCTCTTCGTCAAAGAAATTACAAGTGTTGAATCGGACATACAAACAATGAAGCTCGAATACACTCCTAAGCAAGTTCTTCGAAATAATTTCAACCCATGAATCAAATACCGATAAAAAGTTCTTTGGGACTTGAAAATAAAGTTTTTAAAATGCAATAATAAACTTCTCCATTTATTCTTAGTGAACGAGTTATCAAAAGTCCTTCCAATCTTAACGACGAAGTTCGAATTCCACATTTACAAAGTTTTGCATCATTCTCGCAAATCTTCAGTTGAAGATAAAGTTTTAAAAAGGAGTTAATAAAGTTCTCTATATATTTTTCAGTTAAACATGTAGGAGCTATGTCGAACTTTCTCAAAGGTTCTTATGATTTTAATGGAAAAATTTGGACACCACGTTAACAAAGTTTCACATCCTTCCAATAGATCCTCAGCTGACAATGAAGTTCAAAAAATATGATCGGAAAGTTCTCCATTAATTTTTAGTTAACAAGTGTATGAGCTATGAGATTATACACTTTATCCGACTTAGATTCTGATGCTGAGGAGGATGAGGAGCTTAGAGATGAATTAGTGTTGTTGTCTTTGTTATGTAAATTAAGAAATCTACGTACTTACACTAGGGGGGGGGGGGGTCAGTGTTAAACCTAAAGCTAGATGTAACACTAAGAATGATACATAAATCTCTTTTTATGAAGGGTTTATTTTGGAACGCGAGAGGGATGGGTGAACTCGGAAAGATAAGGTTTCTTAGGGATCTATCTCGGAGCATAGCTTAAATTTTGTTTGTGTGCAAGAAACAAAAAATTACTTTACTCATCCTTGGTTGGCTGGCATCCATGGCTGATTTACTTATATTTGGCTATGGTAGCCCTCTGAAGGTGCTTTTGGGGGGGTTGCTTATCGGGGTTCGAGAGGATTTGTTTGAGGTTGATGTTTGCACTGCTAGTAAACACAAGATGAATGGTTATTATGGATAAAAGATTAGGATTTAAGTGGAATCCAGTCAATGTTTATGGAGTTGCTCATGTAAAAGACAAGAAGGATTTCCTGGTTGATTTAGTTCAGGCTTTGGGATACAATAAATTGCCTTATGATTTGGGAGGCGATTTTAACTTAATTAGGAGAATTGGTTAGAGGAACAAAGTTTTAAAAACCTCTAAATGGTCCTTTTATTTTAATTATGTTATTGAGCATTGAGGTTTGAAAGAGCTAGAATTATCTGGTAGGAGATATAGTTGGTCGAATAATCAAGATGATTCTCTTTTGCGAAATTAGGTAGAATTCTAGTTAGCACTTTTGGGGAACAATAGTTTCCCTTTGTTACAGTCAGAACCTTGGTGAGAAGGGTTTCTGATCATGCAACCCTTTTATTACAAACATGTGTTAAACCTGCTGTTAGTAACAAGCCATCCAAATTTGAGTTGTGTTGGTTATCTAGAGAAGAACTTCCGGTTATTGTTGATAATGTCTAGTGTTCCACCGTTCATAGAGGAAGTAGTCTAGATTGGTGGCAGGATTTCATGAGTAATTGGCTGGAACCTTACTAGAGAGAGAGAGAGAGAGAGAGAGAGAGAGAGAGAGAGAGAGAGAGATTATATTGCTAATAAACTTGACTTTTTGGATAAGAAAAGTGAGCTTTCTGGAGTTTCAGAAGTTGACTATGTTTTAACAAACAAGTTGCAAGATGACTTGAATAAGATTGTTAGAGAAGAGGAGATTAAGTGGTAGCAACATTCTAAACAAAAAAGATTGAGAAAGGGGATGGTAACCCAAGATACTTCATGATTATTTGGTCATAGTGAACAACACAAACTGAAAACACTCCTAAGAAAGTTGAATACGATGGTATTCTAACGTGGATGTCAAAAGCATCTTGTTACAGTTTATAATTTAATAATAAATAATAGATTCACATTTGCAGGTGATCCTAAAAGCCAACATCACATCAAAACAAGTGATGTATATATACATCTTATTGTTGTAGGGTGGAACCCTAAGTGGAGATCTTTCACGAATTGGAGGGGGGAATCCCCAAGAACAAGATGAACACAAGAGAGAAAACAAGAGGAACACTCAATAACAAGTCCAATCAAACATCCACTAGACCAACAAACACACAAGATCCACAAGGTACATGAACAATCAAAGGGAAACAAGATACATGGTAGAGTTCATCCCAAATCCTATGAAGGAGATGAGGGCTTGATGATCTAGGTAGACCCTTCCCTCAAAGGGGGGCTTGAATCCCTAGGGATCTTCTCCAATGGAGGTCTTGTACTCCAATGGAGTCTTCTCTCTCAAGAGGAATCCCACAAGGGGAGGTACATGAGCTAAGCTCTATGATTTGTGTCTATTCTTAGCTATCCTCTAAATGAGCTAGGTGGGAGGTACTTATAGTCTAGGGACGAAATAGAGGGAGAGGGGGCCGGATACAAATGTCCAAAATGACCCTCTAAACGTAGACACACTCGGACGGGTCCGGGCACCCGGACCGGTCAGAGGCGCCGGGCAAAGGAGGACCGGGCACCCGGGGCGCGAGGGGCCGGGCACCCGGACTAGGCCGAGGCCGGCTGGAGCTGGGCCGAGCACCCGGGGGTGATGGCCCGGGCACTCGATGGCGGGGCTAGGCCGCGCTGGGAGGAGGCCGGGCACCCGGCGTGGGCCGCGCCAGCGCCCAGGCGGCGGCTGGGCCAAGGGCCGGGCACCCGGGGCTCCAAGGCCGGGCACCCGGGGCCGACAGAGGCAGCGCCCAGGGGAGGGCCGGGCACCCGGGCTACTAGTGGCCGGGCACCCGAGGTGGCCAGGGACTTGGCCCTCCGTCGGTTGGGGTCCGGGCACCCGGGGTGGCAGGTGGCCGGGCACCCGGGGTGGTCCGCGACCTCTCTTGCTTCACGCCTCGCGTGTCCTTCTTCCTTCTCCTCGACCGTAGTTGCTTGGGTGTTCGTGCTAGCCTCTTCGTGATCAACACTTTGACACCTAATCATGCATAGTACTTCCGTTTGAGGTAGGACCCAATTCTCGTGTGAAATAGAATGGAACTCGGAGAGGAAAGAAGTGACCTCGTTCTCGATGTTGCGTGCACGTGCTCTTGTCATCGGTCCTCGAGGTGCTTGACGAGTTGTAGTAGAGTCCATGGGGATGAGCGAGGGATGCTCCGCATCACTTATCTTAGCTCATACTGGTGTGGTTCTCCTATTCTATCCTTACACTACTAGGTCTTGGAGCAGTTTGTATCTAGTGGTACACATAGAGGTTTAATTTGGTGTTTTGATTGTATGTAGTGGGTTCTATAGGAATTTTTATTTCTTTGCATAGCATGAAGCTTACTTGCTCAAACATGATTGAAGTTAAGGATGGGCTTAAAGGTTTTCGAGGATGTATCAACTTTCTTTAGTTTCTATGGGTGCTTCAAATATTGGGTCGGTGCTTCTGCGCCTCTACAACAAATCACTATATGTAAGATGGGAGAAGAACACCATAAGATCAAGTTTTTATGTTCATTGAATTTCATTGAAACCTAAGAGATATGAAGTTCAAACACGAAAAGCTCGAACATGAAGATCTTTGTCAACCTGAATATTTATTGTCCCCTGCACCTTTATATTAAATAACCGAAATATTCCCAGTGCTTTCAAAAGTAATGGAAGTAAATACATATACACCCTTGGCATATCATGTCGCTTGCCCCTTTTGTAAGCTGAATGTTTATCATTGATTATCAATTTTTGAATAAAAACAAAAGGGAATATATTATTGGGACTTACCAAGTACTCTTCAGGTGTTCCATCATTGGAAGCCAGCAGATAGCCAAACAACTTAGACATAATCATTCATTCCACCTATTCTTTAGGGACATCTCTTGAAAATTCACAGGCATACCCGTAAAGGAAAGGCAAGGAAAAATAGAGATGGAGATTTGTGAGTAATTATAATTTTCGCTGGATTCCTTTTTTTTTTGTTCTTGGTAGCAAGAACCAAAACCCATTCAACAATAATAACGCTCACTGGATTACGAGCTTATTCTCTTCTTTCTCCATAGATAAGATGTATCGGTAATTATATAATGTAATAATTCAAACATAACGCAAATGAAAATCATGGGGATTTTCAACATACAGCATCCATATAATTAATTCCATCGGTGCTCACCTTTTCGCCAATCAAAACTTACTCCTTGCTGAAAATCTCTACCACAACAAAACTATCTTTTCTACCCTGATGGGTAAGAAAGAACACGAATCATTGGATCAATCAAAATTGACCTATTTCTCAAATCCCATTGAGACCCCATGTGGAAGAAATGGATATTTCATCTATAGAAAATAGAATAATCAAGAACATTACTCCGAACTAATTATCTACATCAGTTCCCACCTACTTAGCCTTCCAAATCCCTATTTACGAAAAATCTGCAAAAAGGAAAAAAATCATATCTCAGCGACCATAAACAACATGATGTATGAGCTTTTCCTAAGACATTAAGTATCATCCCGATTATCTCAAACTCTTTAAGGAAATCAATGTGCTAAATGGTAGAGAAGGGAAGTTTGGCATATAGGGTACTCTCGTCATGTTGATCAATTGGGGCCTTCGGGTAGACATGCAGAACTAATGGGTGACTAACTCAGACGCCGGCTAACAGATAATGGTTAGCACTGGTTTTCTTCAAACCACAAACATGGACACTTCCACTAATTCAGCAAGTTGTGACGTTAGTGGATCACTGCCATCTCAGCAATAATCTACAAAAGAAGTTTGCACAAACTTCTGAATATTGCATAATATATATGTGCCATATATGTACTGCAGAAAATATTAATTTAGAAAAAGTATGAATTTGATATGTACCTCAATTGCACAAACCATCTTTTCTATGCAGTCTCGTTAAAGACGGGGTTGGGACGGAATGCCGATGGTTGCGGAAACGGCGCCGGATCAATACCATCACCCGTCGGAGCGCAACTACATAGGCCGGACCTGAGCGCAACTACATACGCCGGACCTGACCTAGCCAAGGAAAAGGGCCTAGAGTTTGGGGCCGCAGTCCACCATGCCTGAGCGGAGTTGGAGGAGAGGCTGTAGTGGGGAGATGTGGGAGCGGTTGCGCCAACAGGGCGTCCAGGAGGAGGGTTGTGCATTGGCTGAGGTGAAGAATGTCAGGCAATTCTTTTCACCAAAGAGAAGTGAAGAAGTGGGAGAGTGTGGTTTCCCGAAGGCTCGTAAGCACCTGTGTACATCCACGTAACTTCCCACATGACATTAAAAACAATCGAAAAAGGAAAAAAAATGATCGCTACATACTTTAATATTATAAAGAAAGAGGAACAATCAACAACACTACTCTGAACTAATTATGTACATCAGTTCCACTTATTTAATCTTCCAAATCCCTATTCTTGCAAAATCCGCATACAAGGTAAACCAAACTTTTCATATCTGAGCGACCATAAACAATAATTTTTTTTTTTTAAGAATCACCGGGGAGGAGTCCCTCCACCTGAATATATTAGGGGTCAAGCCAATTACCTCAAACTCTTTAGTGAAATCAATGTGCTAAAAAGTAGAGCAGGGAAGTTTGGGATGTAGGGTAGTCACGTACATGTTGATCAATTGGGGCCTTTGGGTCGACGTGTAGAACTAATGGGTGACAAACTCAAATGACGCCAGATAACTGCCATCTCAGCAATAACCTACAAAAGAAATTCACGCAACTAACTTATGAATATCGCATAATGTATATGTGCCATATACCGCAGAAAAGAAAAATCAAATTAGAAACGGTGTACATTGGATATGTACCTGATTGCAGAAACCATCTTTTCTACATAGTCTCGTTAAGGATAGGTTGGGATGGAAGGCCGATGGTCGCGAAAGCGGCGCTGGATCAGCAGCATTATCCGCCGGAGCCCAACTACATCCATAGAGGCTGGAAACAATTCCTTATTTAACACTATCTTTAATTTTATTTCCTTATTTAACACTGAATTTTTTCCCCTATTTAACAACGAGTCTAAAATTATATGCTCTTTATGATATTTGAAAAGACTCTTTGGCCCCTCATATGATATATATGTGTGCGGGGCAGTAGCAGACGCACAACATCAGTGAGGCAATAACGAACACACACGCATCAGCACATACGCACACGCACACACACTGTAGCACACACGCACCGACACACGCAGCACACACACATACAACATCACACACGCACGCATCACACACGCACAGCAGCACACACGCACGCAACACACCCACGCAGCAGCAGCACACACCCACGCACGTACGCGCGGCAGCCGGTACACGAATACCCGAACAAGTATTTCATTGATCCCATTGTAAGAGCACATAGCTAGCTAGCCCGGATACGTGGGTATTTAAATATGTACATGTCCTTGCGGCAGCCGGTACATGAATAATCGAACAAATATACATACATGGCTATGTGTATTGTGTACATGCAGTAGAGACGTGTGAGTATTCAGAAGTGTATGCGTACACCGGCTAGAGCCATAAGCCACGTACATGCTACTGCCGTGTGCATGGCCTTCGATGCATGCATGCAATTGTACATGGGCAATTTTGCCATGCACCACGTACAAAGTTAATGATAGACCATCTAGTGTATGCATCTACTATATCATGTATCTACACGTACATATATTTTCCCGTGGAGATCTTGCACTAAAAAAACTCAGACATTCAAAATGGATTATGTGAGCTCCATGAAAATCCAACAAATAATAATAAAATAATTATTAATAAAGATGATAAAAAAATCATCGAACAGCACGCGCGCACAAACATACCACATGAGGGGCAATGGTCTTTTTAAGTGTCATTTAGGCTCAAAATGGACAGAAGTGTCATAAAAGGCATAAAATTTAGACTTGTTGTTAGATAGAGAAGAATTTTTTCTGTCAATGTCAAATAGGGCATAAAATTTAAGCACAGTGTTAAATAAGGAATTCTCTCAAAAGGCTGACCGAGCCCAGTAAACGGGCCCAGGGTTTGGGGCTACGGTCCACCATGGTCGAGTGGAGTTGGAGGAGAGGCATTTAAAGCGACATCACTAGTTGAGGAGTACTCGTTACAAAGATCACTCCCACCTCCTCAGGTTGCGACAAGTGGCGCGCTGCATGTGCGTCACTTGTTGCAACCTGGCAGTTTTCCCTTTTTTCATTGATTTGTTTATTCAAAACGTTTTATCTTTTAAACCGTGCGTCCAAATCTTGAACCGTTTCCACCGTTGGATTCATCGCATCGAGATCTTCAAAACTAGATCCCATGTTGATAGGTTTTGACGAAGTTTTTTTTCACGAAAAAAACTGTTGGGAACGTAGTATTTCAAAAAAATTGCCTACGATCACGCAAGATCTATCTAGGAGAAGCATAACAACGAGCGGGGAGAGTGTGTCCACGTACCCTCATAGACCGAAAACGGAAGCGTTTAGTAACGCGGTTGATGTAGTCGAATGTCTTCGCGATCCAACCGATCAAGTGCCGAACGCACGGCACCTCCGCGATCTGCACACGTTCAGCTCGGTGACGTCCCTCTAACTCTTGATCCAGCTGAGGTTGAGGGTGAGTTCTGTCAGCACGACGGCGTGGTGACGGTGATGATGAAGTTACCGGCGCATGGCTTCGCCTAAGCACTACGACGATATGACTGAGATGTAAAACTGTGGAGGGGGGCACCGCACATGGCTAAAGATCAACTTGTGTGTCTATGGGGTGCCCCCTCCCCGTATATAAAGGGGGGAGGAGAGGAGGCCGGCCCTAGGAGGGGGCGCACCGTGGGGGGAGTCCTACTTGGACTCCTAGTCCAAGTAGGAATCAACCCCCCCCCTTCCAACTCATAATACGAATCGTCATCGAACGCTAAGCGTGCGGACCCTACGGGTTCGAGAACTATGTAGACATGACCGAGACACATTGATGACCCACAAGTATAGGGGATCTATCGTAGTCCTTTCGATAAGTAAGAGTGTCGAACCCAACGAGGAGCAGAAGGAAATGATAAGCAGTTTTCAGCAAGGTATTCTCTGCAAGCACTGAAATTATAGGTAACAGATAGTTTTGTGATAAGATAATTTGTGACGAGCAACAAGTAACAAAAGTAAATAAAGTGTAGCAAGGTGGCCCAATCCTTTTTGTGGCAAAGGACAAGCCTGGACAAACTCTTATATAATGAAAAGCGCTCCCGAGGACACATGGGAATTATCGTCAAGCTAGTTTTCATCGCGTTCATATGATTCGCGTTCGGTACTTTGATAATTTGATGTGTGGGTGGACCGGTGCATGGGTGTTGTCCTTACTTGGACAAGAATCCCACTTATGATTAACTCCTAATGCAAGCATCCGCAACTACAAAAGAAGTATTAAGGTAAACCTAACCATAGCATGAAACATATGGACCCAAATCAGCCCCTTACGAAGCAACGCATAAACTAGGGTTTAAGCTTCTGTCAATCTAGCAACCCATCATCTACTTATTACTTCCCAATGCCTTCCTCTAGGCCCAAACAATGGTGAAGTGTTATGTAGTCGACGTTCACATAACACCACTAGAGGAGAGACAACATACATCTCATCAAAATATCGAACGAATACCAAATTCACATGACTACTAATAGCAAGACTTCTCCCATGTCCTCAGGAACAAACGTAACTACTCACAAATCATATTCATGTTCATAATCACAGGGGTATTAAAATGCATAATGGATCTGAACATACGATCTTCCACCAAATAAACCAACTAGCATCAACTACAATGAGTAATCAACACTACTAGCAACCTACAGGTACCAATCCTAGACTTGGAGACAAGAATTGGATACAAGAGATGAACTAAGGTTTGAGAGGAGATGGTGCTAGTGAAGATGTTGATGGAGATTGGCCCCCTCCCGATGAGAGGAGCGTTGGTGATGACGATGGCGATGATTTCCCCCTCCCGGAGGGAAGTGTCCCCGGCAGAACAGCTCTGCCGGAGCCCTAGATTGGTTCCGCCAAGGTTCCGCCTCGTGGCGGCGGAGTCTCGTCCCGAAAGCTTCCTTATGATTTTTCTTCGGACGAAAGACTTCATATAGCAGAAGATGGGCATCGGAGGGCCACCAGGGGGCCCACGAGGCAGGGGGCGCGCCTAGGTGGGTAGGGCGCGCCCCCACCCTCGTGCCCAGGGTGTGGGTCCCCTCTGGTATTTTCTTCATCCAGAATTTTTTTTATTTCCAAAAATAACTTCCGTGGAGTTTCAGGACTTTTGGAGTTGTGCAGAATAGGTCTCTAATATTTGCTCCTTTTCCAGCCCAGAATTCTAGCTGTCGGCATTCTCCCTCTTTATGTAAACCTTGTAAAATAAGAGAGAATAGGCTTAAGTATTGTGACATAATGTGTAATAACAGCCCATAATGCAATAAATATTGATATAAAAGCATGATGCAAAATGGATGTATCAACTCCCCCCAAGCTTAGACCTCGCTTGTCCTCAAGCGGAAGCCGATAACGATAAATATGTCCACATGTTTAGAGGTAGAGGTGTCGATAAAATAAAATACGGACATGAGGGCATCATGATCATTCTTATAACAGCAACATATATGGATATTGTCATATGATTTCTTATCATCAAGTAATAATCTATTCACAATGTCAAGTATGAATCAGAAACTTTATTGAGAACTAACAAACATAATCTCAGTCATTGAAGCAATTGCAATTTATCATAACATCGGACAGAGTCTATGTCAGAGCCCTTTAGCAAGTTCACATACTCAACTATCATTTAGTCTTTCACAGTTGCTAACACTCACGCAATACTTGTGGTTACGGAGTTTTAATCGGACACAGAGAAAGATAGGGGCTTATAGTTTCGCCTCCCAACCTTTTACCTCAAGGGTAATGTCAACAATAATAGTTCATGCTAACTTACATCCAATTAGATATATATATCAGGATCTTTCCAACACACTGTGCTTGCCAAAGGATAAAATGTAAAAAGGAAAGGTGAAGATCACCAGGACTCTTGCATAAGGTAGAAGATAAAAGTAAAAGATAGGCCCTTCGCAGAGGGAAGCAGAGGTTGCCATGCGCTTTTAGGGTTGGATGCACGAAATCTTAATGCGAAAGAACGTCACTTTATATTGCCACTTGTGATATGGACCTTTATTATGCAGTCCGTCGCTTTTATTTCTTCCACATCACAAGATCGTATAAAGCTTATTTTCTCCGACACTAATAAGTCATACATATTTAGAGAGCAATTTTTATTGCTTGCACCAATGACAACTTACGTGAAGGATCTTACTCAATCCATAGGTAGATATGGTGGACTCTCATGGCAAAACTGGGTTTAAGGATATTTGGAAGCACAAGTAGTATCTCTACTTGGTGCAAAGAATTTGGCTAGCATGAGGGAGAAAGGCAAGCTCAACATGTTGGGTGATCCATGACAATATACTTTATTTCAGATATAAGAAAACATAACCCATTACGTTGTCTTCCTTGTCCAACATCAACTCTTTAGCATGTCATATTTTAATGAGTGCTCACAATCATAAAAGATGTCCAAGATAGTATATTTATATGTGAAACCTCTCTTTGTTTATTACTTCCCATTAATTGCAACGATGACCAAAGCTATGTTTGTCAACTCTCAACAATTTTTAATCATCATACTCTTTCTATGTGAAGTCATTACTCTCCATAAGATCAATATGATCTCTTTATTTCTTTTTATTCTTTCTTTTTTTTCTTTTTTTCCCTCAAGATCATAGCAAAATAATCAAGCCCTTGACTCAACACTAATCTTTATTATATAGCTCACGGACTCGATTACATAGAGGGATCATAAAGCAAAACTCAAAATTAAATCATACCAAAAACTTTATTCTACTAGATCAAGATACTACTAAAAGGATCGTACTAAGAAAAAGGTAAAGATAGGATGTGATGGTGATACGATACCAGGGCACCTCCCCCAAGCTTGGCAGTTGCCAAGGGGGGTGCCCATACCCTTGTGATTATATCTCCTTTGCTGGTGAAGGGGGTGGTGGTGATGATGGAGTTGTTGATGATGACAGTTGTGCTTTAGCTTCTTCATACTGTAATTGAGAAGGGCAATTTCCTCTTTTAAATCATCGACCTCCGATTCCAGCTTCAAGATCTTGTCACATAAATCTCCTTTGCTTTTCTGCCAAAAACGAGAAGGAATAGATCGGTTGTTAGATAGTTTAGCCCTCTTAGGGAAACTAGATTTCTTGAACTTCACGTGCATATCCCCAGGTTGAGGTAGAGGGACATCCTCCTCCGACGAACTTGAATCATTCATCCTCGTCAAATGAGCATCCTCCTCCTCATCCATAGTTCGACCACAAGGAGATAGATCCCCATAGGTCTTTGGGTCAGCAATGAGGTGTGAGACATAGCTCTCTCCGTCGGAATCCTGAGATGAAATCTTGCTCCAAATCTGCCACAGAAACAGCTCGAAACGAAAACAGAGGATATTTGCGTGGTACAGGAGTCAAAACCTTCGGGAGATTATATAATGAATTTTTGCCGACCAAAATACGTAACGTGCAAGAAAACGGAGTCCGGAGAGCACACGAGGTGCCCACGAGGCAGGGGGGCGCGCCCAGGGGGTAGGGTGCGCCATCCACCCTCGTGGAGCCCTCATGTCCTTCCCGGACTGCTTCTTATTTTTCTATTTTTCTAAATATTCCAAAACGGAGAAAATTTGCCATTAGAACTGTTTTGGAGTCGGTTTACTTACCGTACCACCTACTTATTCCTTTTCGGAGTCTGAAACGTTCTGGAAAGTGTCCCTTATGTATTCCTCCGGTGTTACGGTTTCAATAATATTAGTTTCAACATTTATGGGATTACCTGAGATATAATGTTTGATTCTTTGACCGTTCACCACCTTCGGATTTGTGCCTTCGAAGTTGTTGATTTTTATGGCACCGGAACGGTAGACCTCCTCGATAACGTAAGGACCTTCCCATTTAGAGAGAAGTTTTCCTGCAAAAAATCTTAAACGAGAATTGTATAGCAATACATAATCACCTACATTAAACCCACGCTTTTGTATTATTTTGTCATGCCATCTTTTAACTTTTTCTTTAAATAGTTTGGCATTCTCATAAGCTTGGGTTCTCCATTCATCAAGTGAACTAATGTCAAATAGCCACTTCTCACCGGCAAGTTTGAAATCATAGTTGAGCTCTTTAATAGCCCAATATGCCTTATGTTCTAATTCGAGAGGTAAGTGACATGCTTTTCCATATACCATTTTATACGGAGACATACCCATAGGATTTTTATATGCAGTTCTATAAGCCCATAATGCATCATCAAGTTTCTTGAACCAATTCTTTCTAGATCTATTAACAGTCTTTTGCAAAATTAATTTGAGCTCTCTGTTGCTCAATTCTACTTGACCACTAGACTGTGGGTGATAAGGAGATGCAATTCTATGATTGACATCATACTTAGCAAGCATTTTACGAAAAGCGCCATGAATGAAATGATATCTAGGGACTCCAAACCTCGGAAAAACAACTTATTTAAACATCTTAATAGAGGTGTTATGATCAGCACTACTAGTTGGAATATAGCTTCTACCCACTTAGTAACGTAATCAACAACAACTAAAATATGTGTATATCCATGAGAGGCAGGAAACGGTCCCATATAATCAAAGCCCCAAACATCAAATGGTTCAATAACAAGTGAATAATTCATAGGCATTTCTTGACGTCTACTAATATTACCAATTCTTTGACATTCATCACAAGATAAGACAAACTTACGGGCATCCTTGAAGAGAGTAGGCCAATAAAAACCAGATTGCAATACCTTATGTGCAGTTCTATCTCCAGCGTGGTGTCCTCCATAAGCCTCGGAGTGACACTTGCGTAGGATATGTTCCTGTTCATGCTCAGGTACACAACGTCTAATAACACCATCTACTCCTTTATAAAGATGCGGGTCATCCCAAAAGTAATGTCTCAAATCATAGAAAAACTTTTTCTTTTGCTGGTATATGAAACTAGGTGGTATAAATTTAGCAACAATGTAATTAGCATAATCAGCATACCATGGAGCAGTACGAGAAGCATTTATGACATTTAGTTGTTCATCAGGAAAGCTATCATCAATAGGTAGTGGGTCATCAAGAACATTTTCTAACCTAGACAAGTTGTCTGCAACGGGGTTCTCAGCTCCCTTTCTATCAATAATATGTAAATCAAATTCTTGTAGCAAGAGAACCCATCTAATAAGTCTAGGTTTAGCATCTTTCTTTTCCATAAGATATTTAATAGCAGCATGATCGGTGTGAATAGTTACTTTAGAATCAATAATATAAGGTCTGAACTTATCACAGGCAAATACAACTGCTAAGAATTCTTTTTCAGTAGTAGCATAATTTCTCTGGGCATTGTCTAGAGTTTACTAGCATATTGAATAACATTTAATTTCTTATCAACTCTTTGCCCTAGAACAACACCTACAGCATAATCACTAGCATCACACATAATTTCAAAGGGTAAATTCCAATCAGGTGGCTGAACAATAGGTGCAGTGGTTAATGCTTTCTTAAGTATTTCAAATGCTTCTACACAATCATCATCAAAGATAAATGGTATATCTTTTTGTAAGAGATTAGTCAGAGGCCGAGAAATTTTTGGGAAGTCCTTAATGAACCTCCTATAAAAACTGGCATGACCAAGGAAACTTCTTATACCTTTGATGTCCTTGGGACACGACATCTTTTCAATAGCATCAACTTTAGCTTTATCGACTTCAATACCTCTTTCAGAAATTTTATGCCCCAAGACAATACCTTCATTAACCATAAAGTGGCACTTCTCCCAACTCAAGACAAGGTTAGTTTCTTCACATCTCTACAAAACTCGATCAAGGTTGCTCAGGCATCATCAAAAGAGGATCCATAAACGGAGAAATCGTCCATGAAAACCTCACAGATCTTTTCACAAAAGTCAGAGAATATAGCCATCATGCATCTTTGAAAGGTAGCAGGTGCATTACATAAACCAAAAGGCATACGTCTATAAGAAAAAGTACCAAAAGGGCAAGTAAAAGTGGTCTTTGATTGATCATCAGCTGACACAGGTATTTGAGAGAAACCAGAGTAACCATCTAGAAAGCAAAAATGTGTATGTTTGGATAGTCTTTCTAGAATTTGATCTATGAATGGCAAGGGGTAATGATCTTTTTTAGTAGCTTTATTTAATTTGCGGAAATCAATTACCATCCTATGACCTGTAATAATTCGTTGCGGAATCAATTCATCTTTATCATTAGGAACGACGGTAATACCTCCCTTCTTAGGGACACAATGGACAGGACTTACCCACTGACTATCAGCAACGGGATAAATTATACCTGCCTCAAGGAGCTTTAGTATTTCCTTTCTTACCACTTCTTTCATCTTAGGATTCAGACGCCGTTGGTGATCAATAACTGGTTTGGCATCTTTCTCCAAATTTATTTTGTGTTGGCATAGAGTGGGACTAATGCCCTTAAGATCATCAAGAGTATATCCAATAGCAGCACGGTGCTTCTTCAGAGTTTTCAATAATTTTTCTTCCTCCTTCTCTGAAAGGTTAGCACTAATAATAACAGGATATATCTTCTTTTCATCAAGATAAGCATATTTAAGAGTATCAGGCAATGGTTTAAGCTCAAACACGGGATCACCCTTGGGTGGAGGAGGATCCCCTAGGATTTCAACAGGCAAATTGTGTTTCAGAATAGGTCCCTGTTTAAAGAATACTTCATCTATTTCCCTTCTTTCATTTATAAACATATCATTTTCATGGTCTAGCAAATATTGTTCTAAAGGATCACTAGGAGGTACGACAATAGAAGCAAGACCAATAATTTCATCTTTACTAGGCAATTCTTCTTCACGGTGTTGTCTACGAAATTGAGAAAAGTTAAACTCATGAGACATATCACCTAGACCAATAGTAACAACATCTTTTTCGCAATCTATCTTAGCATTGACAGTGTTTAAGAAGGGTCTACCAAATATAATGGGACAAAAGCTATCTTGTGGGGAACCAAGAACAAGAAAATCAGCAGAGTATTTAGTTTTCCCACACAAGACTTCAACATCTCTAATAATTCCCATTCGTGAAATAGTATCTCTATTGGCAAGCTTAATTGTGACATCAATTTCTTCCAACTCAGTAGGTGCAATATCATGCATAATTTCTTTGTATAAGTCAATAGGTATTGCACTAGCACTAGCACCCATATCACACAAGCCATGATAGCAATGATCTCCTATTTTAATAGAAATAACAGGCATGCCTACTACAGGTCTATGTTTATCTTTAGCACTAGGTTTATCTATTCTAGCAGTCTCTTCACGGAAATAAATAACATGCCCATCAATATTATCAGCCAAGAGATCTTTAACAATAGCAATATTAGGTTCAACTTTGACTTTCTCAGGAGGTGTATAAGTTCTAATATTAGTTTTACGAACCACAGTTGAAGCTTTAGCATGATCCTTTATCCTAACAGGGAAAGGTGGTTTCTCAACATAAGCTGTAGGAACAATAGGATCATTATAAGTGATAGTCTTCTCTTCAACTTTAACAGGTTCAACTACTTTTACTTCTATGGGAGGATGATATTTAAACCACTTCTCCTTAGGGAGATCAACGTGAGCAGCAAAAGATTCACAAAAAGAAGCTACTATCTCAGAGTCAAGTCCATATTTAGTGCTAAATTTACGGAAAACATCGGTATCCATAAAAGATTTAACACAATCAAACTTAGGTGTTTTACCTGACTCCTTACCTTTGTTGAGGTCCCAATCTTCAGAGTTGCGTTTAATTCTTTCCAATAAATTCCACTTGAATTCAATAGTCTTCATCATAAAAGAACCAGTACAAGAAGTATCGAGCATGGTGCGATTGTTGTCAGAAAGCCGAGCATAAAATTTTTGAATAATCATTTCTCTTGAGAGCTCATGATTGGGGCATGAATATAACATTGAATAAAGCCTCCCCCAAGCTTGAGTGATGCTTTCTCCTTTGCGAGGCCAAAAATTATATATATAATTACGATCACGATGAACAAGATGCATAGGATAAAACTTCTGATGAAATTTGAATTTCAATCGTTTGTAGTTCCATGATCCCATATCATCACATAGCCTATACCATGTCAATGCATCTCCCTTCAAAGATAAAGGGAAGACCTTCTTCTTGATAACATCATTGGGCATACTTGCAAGCTTAAATAATCCACAAACTTCATCCACATAGATTAGGTGCTCATCAGGATGTAATGTTCCGTCTCCTGCAAAAGGATTAGCTAGCAGTTTTTCTATCATACCCGAAGGAATTTCAAAGTAGACATTTTCATTTTCAATAGGTTCAGTAGGTTGAGGAGCAACTCTTTGCTCTACTGGTCGAGGTGAAGATACCCCGAACAAGCCCCTCAGAGGATTACTTTCCATAGTAACAAGTGACAGTAAATTTCAGCACACTATATAAACTTTTCCTTACCAAATTCCACCTACCAAAGGCGCTTCACTCCCCGGCAACGGCGCCAGAAAAGAGTCTTGATGACCCACAAGTATAGGGGATCTATCGTAGTCCTTTCGATAAGTAAGAGTGTCGAACCCAACAAGGAGCAGAAGGAAATGATAAGTGGTTTTCAGCAAGGTATTCTCTGCAAGCACTGAAATTATAGGTAACACATAGTTTTGTGATAAGATAATTTGTGACGAGCAACAAGTAAAAAAAGTAAATAAAGTGTAGCAAGGTGGCCCAATCCTTTTTGTGGCAAAGGACAAGCCTGGACAAACTCTTATATAATGAAAAGCGCTCCCGAGGACACATGGGAATTATCGTCAAGCTAGTTTTCATCGTGTTCATATGATTCGCGTTCGGTACTTTGATAATTTGATATGTGGGTGGACCGGTGCTTGGGTGTTGTCCTTACTTGGACAAGCATCCCACTTATGATTAACTCCTAATGCAAGCATCCGCAACTACAAAAGAAGTATTAAGGTAAACCTAACCATAGCATGAAACATATGGATCCAAATCAGCCCCTTACGAAGCAACGCATAAACTAGGGTTTAAGTTTCTGTCACTCTAGCAACCCATCATCTACTTATTACTTCCCAATGCCTTCCTCTAGGCCCAAACAATGGTGAAGTGTTATGTAGTCGACGTTCACATAACACCACTAGAGGAGAGACAACATACATCTCATCAAAATATCGAACGAATACCAAATTCACATGACTACTAATAGCAAGACTTCTCCCATGTCCTCAGGAACAAACGTAACTACTCACAAATCATATTCATGTTCATAATCACAGGGGTATTAAAATGCATAATGGATCTGAACATACGATCTTCCACCAAATAAACCAACTAGCATTAACTACAATGAGTAATCAACACTACTAGCAACCTACAGGTACCAATCCTAGACTTGGAGACAAGAATTGGATACAAGAGATGAACTAAGGTTTGAGAGGAGATGGTGCTAGTGAAGATGTTGATGGAGATTGGCCCCCTCCCGATGAGAGGAGCGTTGGTGATGACGATGGCGATGATTTCCCCCTCCCGGAGGGAAGTGTCCCCGGCAGAACAGCTCTGCCGGAGCCCTAGATTGGTTCCGCCAAGGTTCCGCCTCGTGGCGGTGGAGTCTCGTCCCGAAAGCTTCCTTATGATTTTTCTTCGGACGAAAGACTTCATATAGCAGAAGATGGGCATCGGAGGGCCACCAGGGGGCCCACAAGGCAGGGGGCGCGCCTAGGTGGGTAGGGCGCGCCCCCCACCCTCGTGCCCAGGGTGTGGGTCCCCTCTGGTATTTTCTTCATCCAGAATTTTTTTTATTTCCAAAAATAACTTCCGTGGAGTTTCAGGACTTTTGGAGTTGTGCAGAATAGGTCTCTAATATTTGCTCCTTTTCCAGCCCAGAATTCCAGCTGTCGGCATTCTCCCTCTTTATGTAAACCTTATAAAATAAGAGAGAATAGGCTTAAGTATTGTGACATAATGTGTAATAACAGCCCATAATGCAATAAATATTGATATAAAAGCATGATGCAAAATGGACGTATCACACATCTCCGGTCAATAACCAATAGCGGAACCTGGATGTTCATATTGGCTCCTACATATTTTACGAAGATCTTTATCGGTCAAACCACATAACAATATACGTTGTTCCCTTTGTCATCGGTATGTTACTTGCCCGAGATTCGATCCTCGGTATCACCATACCTAGTTCAATCTCGTTACCGGCAAGTCTCTTTACTCGTTCCGTAATGCATCATCCCGCAACTAACTCATTAGTCACATTGCTTTCAAAGCTTATAGTGATGTGCATTACCGAGAGGGCCCAGAGATACCTCTCCGACAATCGAAGTGACAAATCCTAATCTCGATCTATGCCAACTCAACAAACACCATCGGAGACACCTGTAGAGCATCTTTATAATCACCCAGTTACGTTGTGACCTTTGATAGCACACTAAGTGTTCCTCCGGTATTCGGGAGTTGCATAATCTCATAGTCATAGGAACATGTATAAGTCATGAAGAAAGAAATAGCAATAAACTAAATGATCATAGTGCTAA
The DNA here is from genome assembly GCF_018294505.1 of Triticum aestivum. Lineage (NCBI taxonomy): Eukaryota > Viridiplantae > Streptophyta > Magnoliopsida > Poales > Poaceae > Triticum > Triticum aestivum. The sequence goes on along the minus strand of NC_057814.1, from coordinate 581,717,230 downwards.
GCTAACGGATGGGTCTTATCCATCACATCATTCTCTAATGATGTGATCCCGTTCATCAAATAAAAACTCATGTCTATGGCTAGGAAACTTAACCATCTTTGATTAACGAGCTAGTCAAGTAGAGGCATACTAGGGACACTCTGTTTGTCTATGTATTCACACATGTACTAAGTTTCCGGTTAATACAATTCTAACATGAATAATAAACATTTATCATGATATAAGGAAATATAAATAACAACTTTATTATTGCCTCTAGGGCATATTTCCTTCAAAACCCGTCCTGGGAGCACGGGTTTTTCCCTTTCCGAAAGAGGCACGTCCGTGCCTCTCGCGAATGCACGCCCGCGACTCTCACAAAAGCACAACCGTGCCTCTCGTGGAAGCAAAACCGTGCCTCTCGCGGAAGAAAAAATAACAGAAAAAGCATTTTTTCCGTTTCCAAGAGGCACGGCCATGACTCTCGCGAAAACACAACCTTGCCTCTCGCGGAAGAAAAAAAAAACAGAAAACGTGTTTTTTTTCTTTTCCGAAAGGCACGACCGTGACTCTCGCGAAACCACAACCGTGCTTCTCGCGGAAGCAAAACCGTGCCTCTCGCAGAAGGGAAAAAACAAAAAATGCGTTTGTTTTTCCGTTTCCGAAAGGCACGGCCGTGACTCCCGCAAAAGCACAACTGTGCCTCTCGTGGAGATTTTTTTTTAAACTATGATGACCTTTATAGCAAATTCGGAAACTATACGCCCTAATGCATAAAAATCGAAACTATGACCCCGTCGGCCTTCTGTTGGCTGAAGAGTGACTTTTCGGCCTACCATTGGCCAAAGTGGGCTCTTCAGCCTCCTGCTAGCCGAAGACTGCCCAGCTGGGCCGAAGATAGTATCTTCGGCTTCCCGTTGGCCGAAAAGTGTCAGAGGCACAAAACATAATTAAGATGGCCGCAAATGAAAAAGTTATCAACATGAAAAATCTTCGTCTCGTCGAAATGGTTGATTTTGATATAAAAATCGTGTTCATCCGACGTCGTATGCAACCTGTAGAGCCAAAACAAGGTCAGGGGCAGAAGCTGCAGAGTTACTTCGGACAGACCGAATGGATGTTAGAAAATTTGTCACGGGACACCCGATGCACTCGGTGAGACCGTGTGGAATACACAAGAGTACACAAGTTTGGTCACGTTCACTCGGTGAGACCGAACCAAACCACTCGGAGGCTTCGAAAAATTGCCAAAGATTTTTGGATAGAATTTTTAGTCCTTTTATTGTACGGGAAGTCCAGCCGCCTCATAAATCGATGTGGGCATTGTTCGTCTGCACCGGGAAGACATATGCCGGCATTGAATAAATGTCTTTGTTGCGATGGCAGGAATTGAGACCAAAACTTTCGGTGGTGGCGTCATCCACCATGCAAAGTAGAGGCAATGGTCACCTCTCAGGCCCGTCACGTGTACCCTCGACGCCGGGGGTGATGCACACAAAAAGGTCACCGTGTACCCTCGACGCTGGGGGTGATGCACCGTAGCTCACGTCGAAGAAGACCCGGCCGGAAGCGCGGTACGCAAGTAGTCTTCCGGATGCAGACGAACAATTTTTCGGATCAAAAATCCTAATTTTAACTCGGACAGGAATCTTTGGCAATTTTTCGGATCCATTCGGAGCCTCCGAGTGGTTTGGTTCGGTCTCACCAAGTGAACGTGTCCAAACTTATGTACTCTTCTATATTCCACACGGTCTCACCGAGTGCACCGGGTGTCCCGTGATAAATTTTCTGACATCCATTCGGTCTGTCCGAAGTAACTCTGCAGCTTCTGCTCCTGACCTTGTTTTGACTCTGCAGGTTGCATACGACCTCGGATTAAAATGATTTTTATATCAAATTCAACCGTTTCGACGAGACGAAGATTTTTCATGTTGATATCTTTTTCATTTAAGGTCATCTTAATTGCGTTTTGTGCCCCTGACACTCTTCGGCCAACGTAAAGTCGAAGAGAGCTCTTTGGCCAACGGGAAGCCGAAGATACTATCTTCGGCCCAATTGGGCACTCTTCAGCCAACGGGAGGCTGAAGAGCCCACTTCGGCCAACGGTAGGCCGAAAAATCCCTCCTCGGCCAACAGAAGGCCGACAGGGTCATAGTTTCGATTTTTATGCATTAGGGCGTATAGTTTCCGAATTTGCTATAAAAATCATCATAGTTTCAAAAAAAATCTCTCGCGGAAGCAAAACGTGCCTCTCGCGGAAGGAAAAAACAAAAAACACATTTTTTTCATTTCCGAAAGGCACGACCGTGACTCTCGCGAAAGCATAACCGTGCCTTTCGCGGAAGCAAAACCGCAACTCTCGTGAAAAAATGGTTTTTTCATGCAAAAATATTTTTTTCGAATTTTTTTTGACCCAGAAGCTAAGGAAGACCGATAGAAAACTAACGTCAAAAAAACTATTTAAAAAGCCAAAAAACATGTGAAAAAAATAAAAAATTAAATCGAAGGAAGAGTCCAGAGCGTGACACGTGACGGACGGCTGAAAGCACGCCAAGTGGCACTGATCGTTGCGAGGCTCCAAAAAAATGCTCGTTAAGTAGTTGCTCTCCATTTAGAGGAGAGATTGAAGAGCGGCTGCGCCAGCAAGGCAGCCATGCGGCCACATCGTAGCAGGCGGAGGGTTGTGCGCTGGCTGAGGTGAATAATGTCGTGCAATTCTTTTTACCAAGGAGAAGTGAAGAGGTAGGCGAGTGTGGCTTCCCGACGGCTCGTAACAGAACAGACTAAAGTATGCACATGTGTCCCTTTATGTAACTTCCCACATGAAAGTAAAAAAATTGAAAAAAAAAGAGAGAACCCACGGGCTTTAATATTATGAAGAAAAAGGAACAATCAAGAACATTACACTGAACTAATTATGTACATCAGTTCCCACCTAGCTAGTTGCGCACATGGCCGATTCTTAATTAAATATTTGGGAATACAGATCCACTATCGACATCTCACCATTGCGGAGTGGAAGCATGTAGAGGAGCGTTTAGAGAAACAATTAAGCAGTTGGAAAGGCAAGCTGCTGTCAGTTGGAGGACGGCTGATTTTGATTAACTCCATCCTCACAAATATGATTCTCTATATGATTTCTTTCTTTCAGCTCCCAAAAGAGTCCTGCAAAGACTTGACTATTTTAGATCAAGATTTTTTGGCAAGGAAACGAAGAAAAGAAAAAAATATAGGTTGGCCAAATGGAGCGTGGTTTGTAGGCCAAAAGACCAAGGCGACCTTGGAATTCATGACCTGCAGGTCAAAAATGAGGCCCTGCTCAGTAAATGGTTGTTCAAACTTCTTACTGAGGATGGTGTTTGGCAAACCATATTGCGCAACAAGTATCTAGGACAAAAGGCGGTGTCCCAGGCATCTTAGAAACGTGGTGACTCGCACTTTTGGGATGGCCTAATGGCGGCAAAGAAACATCTCTTTCGCTTTGGGTCTTTCGCGATAAAGGACGGGTCGGAGATTCATTTCTAGGAAGACATCTGGCTAGGCAATGCCAGTCTCAGAGTACAATATCCAGCCTTATATAATGTTGCTCGCGATAAGAACAATACTATTGCGCACGTGTTCAGTTCATCCCCGCCGAACATTTCGTTCAGGCGGGATTTGATTGGCCCCAGACTTCCGTCATGGCATAATCTTTTGTTCCAATTGGATTCGATTAACCTGACACAAGGCCGGGATGTGTTTCGCTAGAATCTTACTACATCAGGGTCTTTCACAATAGACTCTATGTACTGTGCGCTCACACATTCTGAGGTACCAGTGAGTAATAACAAGAAAAATTGGAAGTCCAAGATTCCACTAAAAGTGAAAATCCTCATGTGGTATCTTCATAAAGACTACCCACAAAGGGAGTAACATAGATGGTAACATCACACATACCTAGATAAAATAGATGATGCGGCAAGAAATTAATGAAGAAAGAGAGCCATGTGGTAACATAGCTAGTTACTAGTAGTATGAGTAACATCACACATACCAAGGCAAGATAAGTCTATAACCTAATAAATGTTGTGTTGCATGACACCACACATATGTTACTCCCCACTATAGAGATAGTAATATAGACTAATAACATATGCATGTTACTAGTGTAAGTTACTCCTCACTGTGGCTAGTCTAAGGGAGTTGTGTTATTAACCGAAGACAACCTCGCACGGCACAACTGGCCAGGGAGTAAGAAGTGTTGTTTTTGTACTCATGACGAGACAATCAAACACCTCTTTTTCCAATGCAAGTTTGCACGTTCTACGTGATTAGTCATCCAAATAGGGTCAAATTTATATCCGTCCAGAAGTGTTGCCAATATATTTGGTCACTGGTTGGATGGTATTCCAAATAGGTTTAAAGCGCTTATAAGGATGGGAGCGTATGCCTTAATTTGGTCGCTCTAGCTATGTAGAAACGATTTGGTTTTTAATGGAAAAAATGTTTTTCCTCTACAGGTTATTTTCTGTTGTACGCACTTGCTTCATACATGGTCTATGCTACAACGACTGAAGCACCAACCGTTGTTTAAGGCGGTGCGTATGCGGTTGGAGCAGGTGGCTACGGAGGTTTTTTCCAAACATGGGTGGCAGCATAACCTCCGGGTCGATCCACCACCAACTTCGACATAGGAATAGTGTCGGTCTATAGGACTCTACTGTTGCCGATATGTCGGTTTTTATTTCATGATTTATGTCAGACTTTTGGATTTGGCTGTGTGCATTTTAGTTATGCAGAGGCCGGGTGTTACTCATAATGTTTTGTATCCCCTTAATTGATGCTACATTCTTAGATAATAAAATTACCCTTTATCGAAAAAAGTTCCCACCTAGCTACTTTAGTCTCCTAAATCCCAATTTGTGCAAAATCCGCAAAAAAGGAAAATCAAAATTTTCACATCTCAGCAGCCATAAACAACATGATGTATGAGCTTTTCCTAATACATCAGGGATGCCAATTACTTCAAACTATTTAATGAAATCAATGTGCTAAAAAGTAGGGCAGAGAAGTTTGGAATGTGGAGTACTCACGTACATGTTGATCAATTGGGGGGTAGACGTGCAGAACTAATGGGTGACCAATGCCGGTTAACTGATGATGGCTAGCATGGATTTTTTTTTTTCAAACCACAATCACGGTCTCTTCCATGCATTTTAGCAAACCATGAGGATGGTGGATTACTGCCATCTCATCATTAACCTACATTTTCTTGCACAACTACTTAAATTTGCATAATACATATGTGCGACATATGAACTGCAAAAAACATCAAATTAGGAAAAGTCTGCATTGGATATGAACCTTAATTGCAGAAACCATCTTTTCTATGTTGTCTCGTTAAGAAGGGGGTTGGGAGGGAACGCCAACGTTCGCGGAAGCGGCGCCGTATCAGTACCATCACCCGCCGGACCACAACTACATCCGCCGAGGCCAACCAAGCGCGTTGTGGTCTACCATGGCCGAGCGGAGTTGGAGGAGAGGCGTGTAGAGGGGAGGTGGGGAGGGGGTTGCGCCAGCGAGGGAGCTGCAGCGGAGCAGACGAGGGGACTGCGTTGGCCGAGGCAAGAGAATGCCATGCAATCTTTTTAGTACCGAGGAGAAGTGGAGAGGCAGATGAGACTGGCTTCCGGAAGTCTTGTAACCTAGCCGGCTAAAGTAAGCACCTATATCTATCCACGCAACTTCCCACATGACAGTAAACAAAAATTCTGAGAAGGATACAAATCAATTGCATAAACTCTATCCCTTCCTTATCCTTTTAGGGATTGTATTGGAGCATCGATAATTCTAGTACTCTGCCAACTATCAACGCTACACAATAATTGAAAATCCGGAGATTTTGCCATAAAACAATATGAACTGAGAAGAGGACACCTAAGAGTATCTACATTCGGGTGTCACGAACCGGCCTCAAAGGTCCGGGTGGACGGCCCGGTCAAGAAAAATACCTAGACGGGCTCCACATACCGGCTCTAAACATTCGGATTGATCGTCATGTCATATCCAACCCAAATCTAAGGCGGGTATGAGGAGGCCCGGGCGCGTCCGCCACATCGGACAAGATAGCCCAATCCCACCATAAATTGCACCAAATCCCCCAAGTCCACCAAACCCACCATCCTCCTCCCGCGCGTGTGTTCACCATTTCCCATGTCCGAGCCATCATCGTCCTCCACACTTGCTCCCCCATCCTCGCCGTTGGCTCCCAACCGCCACCCTAGATGTCGACCAGCCCGTCCCACACCGCCGCCACGGAGACTACATTGGTATCGTACGTGGGTCTCCCATCCTTGGCTCCGGCGTGAAAGTCGGAGAATGTCGCCTGCAAGGACCAACGAAGGAGGCAGCATGAGAAGGATGCAGTGTCACAAGGAGCGGATCTAGACCCCCCCCCCCCCCCCCCCCGAACCCCATCCATCCAGCAGCCGACAAGGAGCGCTCCGACCTGGCCCGGATAGAGGATGATCCGGAGGCCGGTTGGGAGAGCATTCTATAGTGTTTTCCACCAAAGTTGACGGTGGCAGATGACGTCTTTCACTCGCCCCAGCTCCAACTGGCGCAGACAAGCACAGGAATCGACGGCACCCGATCTGCCCGCTCATGTTCGATGAAATGACACAGTATGACTCAGTACCATTTTTGCTCATTTTTTATCCTTACTTTGCATATGTCATTGCGATTAGTTGCGTAAACCTTAGTTTATTCGAAATCATGATAATTTTAGGAGAATATAATGCCAGAGACAACCAATGATAATCAAGAATCGACCCAAATGGACTATGAGTTGGGGGATCCAAATTGCCCTACGTTCAAAGTTTGCAGAACATCAAACCCCAATCCCAACAAGAAAAAGAAGGCAAAGGTGCCCAAGGCAAGAGGTCCAACATTCACAACTATTAATGATATATTGCTGGTTAAATCTTGGTTGGCCACAATCTTGGACCCCATATGTGGCACAGAGCAAGAGGGCAATGGATATTGGGAGAAGATCCAGAAGTACTATCATGAACACAAACACTGTGTGAAGCCACATCCAATCGTCACCACCCGCAATGTGGCATCTCTCCAACATCGATGGGAGATCATTCAAGGGGAAGTGAACAAGTACGTCGGCTACTATACACAAGTGCTTGGCCGTCCTCAAAGTAGGATGGGAGTGGCAACACACGTAAGTTTAATTATTTCATTTGGTTACCATTTTAGTTGCTTGTTTTTTGTTGCATTCTCATTGTTATACATACATTGTTCGCTAGACGGTGGTGGCGCCCACTATGTATCAAGAAACGGAGAAGAAACCATTTGGTTTACCATTGTTGGGTGCTATTGAATGGTAAACCAAAGTGGACATAGTTTGCGGAAGATCTCAAGGCTGGCAAGAGCAAGAATATGGGTCGAGCTTCCACCAATCAATTAGATTGGACGAAAAGAAAAAGACATAGCGAAGAATGGAAGAGCCACAATACCAAAGAATAACCAGCAAGTGATCGGAAACAAGTGAGAGAATGCGAGGGCCTCCCGTGACGCCGCGGGGACAAACATGTCCTCCACATGTACATGCATTTTACTGTAAGGGGGAACAAGAAATAGGAGAGGTACAAGCTCAAGTAGGATGTGCGTAAGGAGAGGATGGATTAGGACTAGGAGAGGGCAAGCAATAAACTACAGATTGGGAGGGAGAACATCGAGTTGTAGAAGAAAGAGGCGGCGATCAAACGGGAGCTCGAGAAGGCCCAAACATTTGGAGAGATGGAGCTTGGGAAGGAGACATTGCAACTTGCTTGAAACACGGTGGATGCGAAGATAATGTTGACGGGCGAAAGCCTCTTGGATGAGCATGCAAAGAAGTGGCTTGTGCGGATGGAAAGCGGAGGCAAGGATGCAGGTAGAGCAGGCGGCAAGGATGGCCGCGGAGCAGATAAGATGATGAGTGATCCATGACGCTCGGACTTGAATTTTATTTTGCCATGCCTAGATTGTTGAACTATGATATTTTGCTTTGTTGAATTTGTGCTCTATGATCCACGTACATGGATTGCATGATTTGAGGATCCATATTTGAGATGTGTGGGTGTTCGGCACGCCCAATGAGGGGTCGTCTAGTGCTGTCCATGGAGGCACCCAGATGCTTTCACGCCCGTTTAGGGGCCTAATTTGCCAAGTCCTGTAGATGCTCTAATTGGACACTTCTTTGTTCCCATCATGCAAGTAGGAACAACCACTAAATGAAGTATGTTCACCGAATATATAACTTGAAGCCTGAGCTGATCATCTACACCCTATAAACAGTAAAATCAAAATAAATACTATAAAAATTCAGATTTTTTGTGTGGTGTCCGTGATAAGTTTTAGGGCATTCGGATATCTGAGTAGCTCTCGGCAAAAAAACCAAAATCAGGTCCAAACTGTACAAAACAGTAAACTTTGTCATGAACACAAAATTTATCTTTTTAGCTGAGAGCTATTCAGATGTTCAAATGCTTTAAAATTTGGCACGGACACACTCAAGCAACTTTCACCACTGAAAAGTTAATTTTTTCTTCTTCAAAGTTTCTAGTATTTTTAGCGGATTTACTGTTGACTCCTGTGCTCACGTGAGCCCGGGAGCCAAAACGCCTCCTCCGACGCATTATTCAATTGAAGCGTGGCGCACGCCTATCTGATCCACCATGACATCATGGAAAATGAATCATGCACATGTGGGTTGCATTATTTATACCGAACAGTAGAGAGCAGATCAGGTCTAGACTCTCAGTTTGTTAGGCCAACTCCAATGCGCGACCCCACCCGCGTCCGTTTGCGGGTAACAGAAACAATAGCCACAGAGACAGCGATACCAATAGCAGAAACAAATAGCCGGAGACGGAGATCTGTCTGCTGCTGAGCCCGTTTGTTACCCGCGCCCGCCTCGCGCCTTGCATCCGCATCCATGCGGAGAGCTCATATTCGCAGCTTCACGCGCCAGGAAGCTCCCTGCCGTCCACGCGCAGGCGCTGCTGGGCTGGCCCATGTACACGTTCACATTTGAGAAAAAAGCAAAAAATCAGAAGAAAAAAATCGCCAAAAAACAATAAAATCCATGAATTCAGAAAAGTTCATGAACTTGAAAAAAAGTTCATTAAGTTTCAAAAAAGTTCATCAAATTTGAAAAAGTTCACGATTTTGAAACAAAGTTTAACGATTTTGAAAAAAATATTCCCTGAATTTAAAAAAAGTTCATCAACTTTACATAATTTTCTGTAACAATACATCGATTTAAAGAAAGTTCATCGATTTTAAAAAAATTGAAAAGGTCATCATTTAAAAAAATCACCTATTTTGGAGAAATTTCATGTAATTTAAGTAAAGCAAAAAACCAAGAAATTAAAATTTTAGCTAAACGGGTCGACCCAGCTTGGTGGGCTCCAGGCGCCCATTTGCAAAATGCATAGTAACAGACGTCTGAGCTTCAAATAGGATATGTCGTCCACACAGGCCTGGCGTGGCGTGCCGGGCGGGCACACATGCCAGCCTAGACAGCCCAGTCACGGCCCTAGCTGGGCCATGAAGGCACAACCCATTAAGCCACGTGTTGTGATGGCATGTGACGGGCCAGGCACGCGGGCTATCAGGCCGGCATGCCAAAACTGGCCCATTTGGCCAAGATTGGTTGGAAAAAAAATAAAAATTTAGCTGAACGGGCCGGCCCAGCTTGGTGGGCTCCAGGCGCCCGTCTGCAAAATGCATAGTAACGGACGTCTGAGCTTCAAATAGGATATGCCGTCCACATAGGCCTGGCGTGGCGTGCCGGGCTGGCACACATGCCTGCCAGGCACGCGGGTTATCGGGCCGGCATGCCAAAACTAGCCCGTTTGGCCAAGATTGGTTGGAAGCAGTGGATATTCTCCCTCATAGATTATCTTTATTCTATCAAGGGGAGCTGCTATACGCCGCTCACTGCGGCAGGTAGTCGCGGTTTCGCACAGGAGGCTTCTCACCTGTGCTGGCTGATTCGCTTTACTTCGCGGGATGAAAATATCATAAAAAAAGCGCTGGGGAATCGAACCCGCGACCTGCTACATATGCTCGCAATGCCCTAGCCACTACGACACGAAGCCTATTGTGAAACATTAGCAGCGCAAATTCAAAGAGATTACCGATAGCAGCAAAAAGTAAACCAGATCGTGAAATTCCAGAAAACTAGTTGGCTAGGGATCAAACATAAGACCTCACTCACATAACCACGTCCATAACCAATGTACTACCTAAGGTTATTTATCTAAAAGGGGCAGCCAGGTACATATGATCTATTATAGGCGGCAGATTAAATTTTTTTAAGAAAATTCAAACGTAATTTTTAAAAAATAAAAACTTTCTGGAACGCAAACAATATTTTGGAAGAATAAAAAGGAAAATAAAATTGATTTTTAGAACATTTTCAGAAATTATGAACTACTTCTTGTAAACGCGAACATTTTTTGACAAACAATAACAAAATAGAAAAAGTGAACATATTTCACAATTACAAACTATTTATTTACAAAACTCGAGCATTTTTTGAATTTTCGAATTAATTTTAAAATCATGAACATTTTTAGAATTTGTGCACAAATTTCGAAAACTGTAGCATTTTTTAAATATGTGACAAATTTTCAAAACAAGAACATTTTTTCAAGCCCGCGGACATTTTATAATTTGTGAACAAAAACTAAAAATGCAAACATTTTTTAAATTTGTAACAAGTTTTGAAACATGAATATTTTATGATTATATGAACAAATTTTGAAAATGAAATTTTTTTTAATTTGTGAACAAAATTTGTAAATAGGAATATTTTTTGAAATTCACAAACATTTTCCAATTTGTGAACAAAATTTAATCATGTTAACATTTTTTGAATTGTGAACAAATTTTGGAAATGGGTACTTATTTAAAATAATACTTTTTGGTTCTTTGAACAAAATTCAAAAAGGTGAATTTACGAACTTTTTTGTAAACATGAAAATTTGTCGAATTTCTGAACAAAATTTGCAAATTACAAATATATTCTGAATTTTTAGAACAAATTTCGAAATGGAGAACAATTCTGAAAATCCCAAACAAATTTCAAACCCGAACAATTTTTGAATACGAGAACATAAAATTGAAAATAAGAACATTTTTTAATTTGTGAACAAGGTTTCAAACAGGATCACTTTGTGAAATCCCGGTCATAATTTGAAAATTTCTGAGAACTTTGAACAAGAAAGTTCCAAAAATATTGGACACAAAAACATTTTTTGAATTCCTGATTTTTTTTTAAAATGGAAACATTTTTTAAATTTATAGACATCTTTTTTAAAACATGACCATTTTAAAAAACATTCAACGTTTTTTAAAAGTATAAACATTTTTTTAAGTTTCCGAACAATTTTCAGAACATGAACTCTTTAAAGAAAGAAAAATAAATGAAAAATGAAAAAAAGAAACAGCAAAACAAAAAATAAAAGAAAGAAGAAGAATAAACATAAAAATGAAAAACAAAAAACGAAAAAACCTAAAACCTAAAAGAAAACAGCAAAACCAAAACGAGAAAAACCGGCTGGGAAACTCTAGAAGGTTCCCAAAACCGGAAAACGATGCAACAGGTTAAAGGGCCCGGCCCAGGTGATCGCTCGATAGCCAGTCTCCTTGCGAAAGGTCGACATTTCGACGCAAAGTGCGTCTAATAGGAAATTCCTCTATCGAGCTTACTCCTATAATATTGTTTGGAAAAAGAGGTTTGAATCTAGGCCTCTACATCTAGAAAATGTAGACAACCATTCTTATTAATTATTATGCAGAGTACAGAACAAAAGCAACCACAGTTGAATCATTATAAGACATAAAAATAACATGTATGGTTAAGTCAATTTCCTTCGCAACAACGCCTCAAAGAACGCATAAACGTCATGATACCATCTTCAAGACGAGAATGTATCTGGTGCACCAAAGCAATTGATGCTGCCGGTGCACCGGACGCCGTTGCACATTCAAAAGTGTTCAAAAAAATCCAAAAAAAAATTTGTGTATCGATACAACATCAGTGTATGTTGTCACAAAAATTCAAATCAAAATTGAAAACAATGCTCAAGATACAAAAATGACAAATTTGATGTCAAATGTCCTAATGGGCCAAAACTGAAGCCCAATTTGTGTTATGTACTATTCAGTGTCAAATTTGTTATTTTCGTATCTCAAACAGTGTTTTGAATGTTGATTTAAATTTTTGTGACAATGTACATTCATGTTGTCTCATTGCACTGCTTTTTTCAGATTTTTTTGAACATTTTTTAATGTGTAATAGACGACCGGTGCACCGGTAGCACCAATTGCTTTGGTGCACAAGATACATTCCCTCGTCAAGACAGTCTGGACAGAGGTTTCATCGTGCTTTCCCAGACCGGTCAATGAAGATTAACACAACATCAAGTAGACAACGCCGACAACAAGTAACACGCAATTCCGTTGCCGCTAAGCCCGGCCAATAAAGTTCAGGACAAGAATTTTCGCTCCGGGCATGAAACGATGCTCCAATCGACATCTTGGAAACGCATTGTCCGACAGTTGCATCCGGTAGTACTCCATGCTGGGTTAAAATGGCACTAGCAATTTGGGGATGTATCCCCCCTTAGAGCATGAGGTGGATAAGGCAAGGTAGGTATGTACGAATGTATCCCTTATCCTTTCATAGGTGATTTTATTATTATTGGAGCATCGATAATTTCATTACTCTAGTACAACCGTCCACGCTGAGCAATAATGGAAAACCGGGACATTGTATCACGCCGCAGTATGAACTGGGAAGAGGACGCCTAACTGTACACTTCCCAGTTCCCACCATGCAAGAAGCAACAGCCACGAAATGAACAATGTTCACACATTATATTCAATTGAAGCGTGACACACGCCTCACCGGTTCACCATTGACTCAGATCTCGGGACCAAATCCGCCTCTGCATCACAGCATGGCAAACGAATCATATCACATGCGGGGTGCATTATTTATACTGAATTGTAGCGACCAGATCTGCTCCAGACTTATCAATTGGTCACATCTCTCAACGACTACATATATCCAGGGCAGCCGATCGCGAGCTATCCCAATCCCAATAGAGTAACAGACAGAGCTATCCCGATAGCAGAAACCATGGCGGGAGAAGGAGATCTGAAGCTGCTGGGCCTGCTGGTGAGCCCGTTCGTGACCCGCGTCCGGCTGGCGCTGCACATCAAGGGCCTGAGCTACGAGTACATCGAGACGGACGTGCTGGACAAGGGCGAGCTCCTCCTCCGCTACAACCCCGTCCACAAGAAGGTGCCCGTGCTCATCCACAACGGCCTGCCGCTCTGTGAGTCGCAGGTCATCGTCCAGTACGTCGACGAGGTCTGGGCCGCCGCCGGCAAGCCCATCCTCCCCGCCGACCCCTACGCCCGCGCCACCGCCCGCTTCTGGGCCGCCTACGTCGACGACAAGGTGCGTGCGTGCGTGCGTCTTTTCCCTGCTCTGCTCTGAAATGTGAAATGTGGGCGCCGGAGTGACGGTGTCGGTCGGTCTCGTCTTCTTGCTCTGCTCTGCAGCTGTTCCCCGCCTGGCTGGGCATCCTCTTGGCCCCGACAGAGGCGGCGAGGGCGGAGAAGGTCGGCGAGACGCTCGCGGCGCTCGCGCAGCTGGAGGTGGCCGCGGCCGAGTGCCTGGACGGCGGCAAGAAGCCCTTCTTCGCCGGCGACTCCATCGGGTTCCTCGACCTCGCCGTCGGGTGCAACATGTTCTGGATGGAGGCGCTGCGCAGGATGTTCGGCGTGACGTTCCTCGACGCGGGGAAGACCCCGCTGCTGGTGGCGTGGGCGGGGCGGTTCGCGGGCACCGAGGCGGCGACGGCGGTGGTGCCCGACCCGGACGACGCGGTGGCGTTCGCCAGGAAGCTTCAGGCCAAATATGGTTCCGCTCCACCTGCCAACTAGACTGGCTTCTTCTTCATGGAGACATGACTTGTCCGTGATGTAATAAAGCCGTGAAGGAGACATGATTTGTCGACCTTCATGGACATGGCTTACGTTTACGCAGTGCTATCTGAAGTTGTGAACCGCGCGCACTTGTTTCTTTTCTGAATGGAATGATGCATAGCAACTAGCAATCGAGCCAGTCCCTTCAATGTTCAAATCATGGACAGCCGCCGGGGATCCAGCCCCGAGCCCTTATCCAGGGGAACTCAAACCACGCCATGTCCATGGTCACCGGCGCCGAAAGCGCAAAGAAAGAGTAGTTATTTCACGCCATTCACGCAAGCATCGGTTGGCATCGGAAGCCAATTCTAAATCAACGGACTATTACGGGGTCTCCTCATTAACTAATCCCCCCCCCCCCCCCCTGATTTTCAGGGGGGTGTGGGCCCCTCATCATTCTTTCTTCCAATCAAAATGTCCCGGATAAGCTTCCCAGTAAAAGCCCGTTGTCATCTGTCCGTGCGCAAAGCGAAATCACTAATTGGGGAGCCCTCCTCGCAACGATTAGTCGGGGAGCGCTCCCCGCGCGCCAAGTGTCAGGCGCGGAGCGGTCGGGAGACTTTTCCGAGGCGCTCCGTGCGCGACACTTGTCGCGCGCACGGCGTCTCCCGTGTTTTCCGGTTTCCGGTTTCCCTTTCTGGTTTTTCCTTTTTTCACTTTAGTCCTTATACTTTTAATATTTTGTAAAACCTTTTGATCTGTTTTGAGATATGTTTCTCTCTGGTGTGGGCGAACTGTCGTGGAGCACTGTTCTTTCTTTGCCGTCGTCTTCGCCCGTCGCCGCCGCCGCTCTTGTCGCGTGGTTACGGCGGCCCCTGTCCCGGCCGCCGCGCTTGTTGCCTGCTCTTACGGTGGTCCTTCTTTAGCGTCGACCGCGCTTCCCCGTTCGCGTGATCGCCGTTCCCTACCAGTTGCCTTTGTGGGTTCCCTGTTTCCCTTTCTCGTTTCTCTTTTTGTTCCCATTATATTTCCAGGATATGGAGATTTATGGGGTAGTTACGGGTGGGGACTACCAACACTATCAGATGTCAAGTTTCAACTGGTTTTGTGGGATTAGTTCTTGATAATCATTGTGTTCCTTGCAGTTATGGCTTGTCCTTTTTGCCGTATGCCTGGTGGCCCGTGTTCTTCTGTTGTTCTGTAGATGGGTTCAGTGTGGTCCTGGATCGGCGTTGTTGGAGGCGTGTTGTAAGAATATCATTTTATAATTGTTCAATTTTTGGCACACACGCTTATTTCTTTTGGTGCTGCTCATGCTGTTTAGGTTTTGATTATGATCCTTGTTTTGATTTGTTGTGCAGTATGTTCCTTGCAGTGTTAGAGCTCATCTTGCTCGTTACATCGAGGAGTGTAGGGCTTTAGCCATAAGGAGGGGTGACGAAGATACTGATCTTGCTTTTCAGTGCAATGAGGGTTATTTGTATGGTGTTCAGTTTAGTCATGGTCGGTTGAGGAGCAAATTCCATGGTCCTTCCTGGGAACGATCGGTCAGTGATTATGGTGTTCGTCCTCGTGATATAATGACCATTAGGCTTGAACATTATGGAACATGGATTGGTATTGATTTTTATCGTGTTGGTCGTGGAGATGCGTTGTCTCCTTTACCGTCTATTGGTAAGGTTTATTTTTAAGGAAGTTTTTGATGGGGAACGTAGTAATTTCAAAAAATTTCCTACGCACACGCAAGATCATAGTGATGCATAGCAACGAGAGGGGAGAGTGTTGTCCACGTACCCTCGTAGACCGACAGCGGAAGCGTTATCACAACGCGGTTGATGTAGTCGTACGTCTTCACGATCCGACCGATCAAGTACCGAACGTACGGCACCTCCGAGTTCTACACACGTTCAGCTCGATGACGTCCCTCGAACTCCGATCCAGCCGAGTGTTGAGGGAGAGTTTCGTCAGCACGACGGCGTGGTGACGATGATGATGTTCCACCGACGCAGGGGCTTCGCCTAAGCTCCGCAACGGTATTATCGAGGTGTAATATGGTGGAAGGGGGCACCGCACACGGCTAAGAGATCTCAAGGATCAATTGTTGTGTCTCTGGGGTGCCCCCCTTCCCCCGTATATAAAGGAGCAAGGGGGAGGCAGCCGGCCAAGGGGAGAGGCGCGCCATAGGGGGGAGTCCTACTCCCACCGGGAGTAGGACTCCTCCTTTCCTTGTGGGAGTAGGAGAAGGGAAGGGGGAAGGAGAAAGAAGGAAGGGTGCGCCCCCCTTCCCTAGTCCAATTCGGACCAGATCATGGGGAGGGGTGCGGCCACCTTTTGAGGCCTTTCTCTCCTTTCCCGTATGGCCTATTAAGGCCCAATACGAATTCCCGTAACTCTCCGGTACTCCGAAAAATACCCGAATCACTCGGAACCTTTCCGAAGTCCGAATATAGTAGTCCAATATATCGATTTTTACGTCTCGACCATTTTGAGACTCCTCGTCATGTCCCCGATCTCATCCAGGACTCCGAACTCCTTCGGTACATCAAAACTCAATAAAACTGTCATCGTAACGTTAAGCGTGCGGACCCTGCGGGTTCGAGAACTATGTAGACATGACCGAGACACGTCTTCGGTCAATAACCAATAGCGGGACCTGGATGCCCATATTGGCTCCCACATATTCTACGAAGATCTTTATCGGTCAGACCGCATAACAACATACGTTGTTCCCTTTGTCACCGGTATGTTACTTGCCCGAGATTTGATCGTCGGTATCTCGATACCTAGTTCAATCTCGTTACCGGCAAGTCTCTTTACTCGTTCCGTAACACATCATCCCGCAACTAACTCATTAGTCACAATGCTTGCAAGGCTTATAGTGATGTGCATTACCGAGTGGGCCCAGAGATACCTCTCCGACAATCGGAGTGACAAATCCTAATCTCGAAATACGCCAACCCAACAAGTACCTTTGGAGACACCTGTAGAGCACCTTTATAATCACCCATTTACGTTGTGACGTTTGGTAGCACACAAAGTGTTCCTCCGGTAAACGGGAGTTGCATAATCTCATAGTCATAGGAACATGTATAAGTCATGAAGAAAGCAATAGCAACATACTAAACGATCGAGTGCTAAGCTAACGGAATGGGTCAAGTCAATCACGTCATTCTCCTAATGAGGTGATCTCGTTAATCAAATGACAATTTATATCTATGGCTAGGAAACATAACCATCTTTGATTAACGAGCTAGTCAAGTAGAGGCATACTAGTGACACTCTGTTTGTCTATATATTCACACATGTATTATGTTTCCGGTTAATACAATTCTAGCATGAATAATAAACATTTATCATGATACAAGGAAATAAATAATACTTTATTATTGCCTCTAGGGCATATTTCCTTCAGTTTTTAGTTGTTTTATTGCACATGATGATTTTTCTGTTCCCTTGAGCCCGTGTAATTATATTTTGTAGCTCTTGATGGTTTGAGCGACTCCGAGATGGAACTTGTTGGGAGTTGTTATTACACCCGTGGTGTTTTTCTTAATTATCAGCAGATGTATTTCATGAGGTGTCAACTCTTTGATGATGTCTACATACCGTGTTGTCCTTTTGTTCACAGGATTGATTCCATGAATGTTAATGGTCATCATATGGTCAAATTTTTATCCACTGTTTTTTCTTTGTTTCTGTTTATTTATTTATTTTTATTATCTCTTCTATTTATAGTTTTGAATTTTTGTTCTATTTCTGATAGCTTGATGTTTTTTGTCAGGTTATTCCTGGTATTGTTGTGAGGAGTTTGAAGGAGTTTGTGACTTTTCCTAGGACTGGCGTTTTAACCCTTGAAGTTACTTTGGAATCTGGTGATGATGATATATATGTGAGCACTCCTTGCTCCTACTTCATTGGCTTGGGTAGTAGAATGGTGTTCAAACAGGAAGGTTTCAGTGATTTTCTCCAGGCATCGTGTATTGAAGTAAACAACTTGGTGCTGATAACTTTCAAAGAGCGTGATGGGAGGCTTGTTGTTATCTTCAATCTTCTGCCGCAGTGATGTTAGTTATAGCCTTTGAACATAAATGGATTTTGTTTAAAAATCTATGCTACGGTTTAATGTTGTCTAGATATATGAAACGATATGAAGCTAAGTGTTCATTGCTGTTGTATGTTTATAGAAGAGGTATGGCTGTGCACCTCTTTTAAATATGTTTTTTTGGACGGATGTTATTTAATTGGGGTCATAGTTATCAATACAATAGAGGAACGTGTGTTGTTTACTCTGAGGCACGGCTGTGCATCTCTTTTATGTGAGGCACGTGGATTAAGCAAATGAAGGCACGGAATTGTAGTCAGTGCAGGCACGGTCGTGAGGAGGCACGGGTATACTGAGAGGTACGTGTGTGCAGCGCCAAAGTTGTACGGGCAAGATACTATGGGTTTCATGCGAGAGGCACGTGTGTGTGTAGTACGTAGAGTTACCGGTGGTTTTATGTGAGGCACGTGGATTGAGCAAAACGGAGGCATGGAATTATAGTCAGTACAAGCACGGTTGTGGAGGTACGGGTATACTGAGAGAAGCGTCTGTGCAGCACCAAAGTTGCATTGGCGATCACGCGTGCGGAGCACGTAGAGTTACTGTGGGTTTCATGTGAGGCACGTTGATCAAGCAAACAGAGGCACGGAAGTGCAGTCAGTACAAGCACGGTTGTGTGGAGGCACGGTTTTGAACCCTCTTGTTGCTGTCAAGATTCTAGAGACACGAATATACGGCAGTAGAGGCATCGGTCCGAATATCTGGTTAGAGGGGCCCGGTTAATGATGCACAGGTGTGTAGTATCTAGGGTCACGGGTGCGTGGCACCACATGCATGGATTGAGTAGACACTTAGTGAGTCACGCTTGTACATAGGTCAGTTGCACACAGTAGTGTAGTTTTGTGGCATCGTGCATAACTGGTGTACGGAGAGGAACCTGTGTGCAATAGCAAGGATGTTCTGAATGGATGGAGCGGTGTTTGATGTGAAATGGAGGCAAGGATTTTTTTTCAATGTGGTTAAAGTAACAAAGTTCTCGTCGCTTGTGACTGTGTACCGAATGATCTTCTGCAATATTTATGAATTGTTCACGCCAATGTTTAATAAGCATTGTACTAAAAGTTTACAACGATATCATCACATATTCTTGTAAATGCACGCTGCATCTTGTAAAGGTTGAGTATAAAAATTATAATACAATATCGTGCGAGATATCTCTCGTTCTATAATCATGGATACAATATATGCTTGCTCAGTACTAGGACATAACTTACTAATTGCATTTAGACATGCAAAACGTAGTATGCATTTGTACATGAGCACACCACTGTGTTCAAAGTTCAAACATAAAATAGTAATACAATACACACAACATCTTTGAGCAACAACAAACATATTTACAACATAGGTTCATACAATCTAAATTATGATAATAGTAGTTCCTACTAGTTTAATGTAGACATCCATTTTCTCACAATTTACCAACCACTGGAAGATCCCTCGTCATTGCTCTTATGTGGGCGGAGTCTTTCTTTCATTGGTTGTTGGTGCAGGTGACGTAGCCCGTTCTTGATGATTAGGATTCTACGGTACAACTCGTAGTCGTAGCTAACATACTCGTCCTTTGCCGCGTACTCAAGGTGTATCGGTGAAAGTGGCTTCCACTCCCAGAACTGGTGCTTCTCCTTTGGGAATGATTTCTTCATGTTCTTGTATGAGGGGTCGATGTTGGCCACTGCAAGGTCAGCCATGGAGTCCCTTTCTCCACCACCCTTGATGCAGAATAGCCTCTGGATGTCGACGTGGTGCTCGTCTGAAATTTTGATCCATGCACGGGCAAGCATGGTCTTGTCGTTCCTGGTGTCGACGCTAGTGAATGTTATCGCTTTCCGTTGCAGGAAGTCAACTAACGCCTGGGAGCGCTCGGATCTGCAGTAGTGGTATACAAGGACATGCTCATGCATGGCAAGTTGGACGACGGCGATCCCTTGTCGTATGTAACTGCTCTTACGTGTGTACTCGAGGTTGAGGCCGACGAACTTGTTCTTCTCCTCCTTTAGCCATTCTTCGTACTTTTTGATGATCCGCTCCACGGTCCTTGGGTCGTTGGTGTACACCACCTCGAGCATGGTTGTACCGTGGGTAGTGATGTGTTCGGTGAGTGTTGTTAGTTTCCCGTCGTCCATGGCTGGAGGTGTGCGGTGGTGAACTGCGGCCGGTGAGAAACTTTCGAGGAAGAGGATGAAATGGAGTCGGAAAAGTGAAAGGGTTATTTTGTCGTGCAAAAAAGGAAACCGCCAAAGAGCAGTTGCTAGTCACGCGGCGGTTCCAGGCGTAGAATTTCGGAAACAGGGGTTTGTTTTATCTGTTTTTTTAGATTTTCACTTGTCTTGTTCATTGAATTTTTTATTCGTTGCGTGCTGCCTGCGTGATCCATCTTTGGCCGTGAAAGTAGTTGTGTAAACGGTAGAACACTCAGCAGATGCATGGTCGTGCCTTTGTTGTGAAAATGTTTTTTTCAATTTATAATCTTCCTTGGTTAGGGAGGCACGGTTTTTATGTTATTCGGTGCACAAGTGTGTGTTTAGGAAAAGTTGAAGTAAATATAGTTTGGACTTGAAAACAGAGTCCTGTTTGGTTTTTAATTGAGATATGTTTCACTAGATGGTTTGAATAAGTTTGATAACATGGCATTGGTAGAGGTTTTGAATCACAAATTGATTCTTGTTTCGTTTGATTTTTGAAAATGAATCTTTTTGTTTTTTGGTTTTTTGAATTGTGAACTTTTCAAAGGATAAGAACTACATTTTTTCGAATGAATCATTTCGATAGTTCAAACAGCATTTGTTTCAAAGGATCATTCCGCTGGTTGAAACAGCAAGTTGAGTGTCCGTAAGAGCTACATAAGTTGCAAAAGTTCATTCCGATAGTTCAAGCAAGCACATGGTCCATAATAATTAAATTACTCTACCATCCTAACTAGCAAACTTATAGTAATCAGTGTTTTGCTCCTGGAGGCATCATCATGAAACGAGCGTTGAACATTCTAGGAGATACACTGTTTGCTTCCATTTTAGGTGCTGGTTCCGACAGAATCTACATAATGCGCTGAATGATGAACGTTCATGGCGCTCTTTGAAAGTGATTAGAACAATGTTCTTTTCAATGAAGGATGCAGCTGATATGAAGTCTCTGAAAGAAGACTTTTCTATTACCATCCTGCCGTCGTTTTTGGAAATGTAGTACGATGAAGGAGTGATGACATGTGTAGGTTCATTAGGAGCTTCAAGGGTTACCCTGCCATTGGTTGGCATGTCCACCCATCTCTTCAGTGTTGAGACAACGCTCCTCGGAATTTTTAGAAGAAAATCGAAATTATATAGAAATTAAAACCGTTGATTTGTCACTTGGACATTAAATAAAAGAATGTCTGAATATGGTGAGTGCACAAACATTAAGAAATTCCATATTGGAAGTATTATAGTTCCTGGCATGTTCAGGTTTGTGTGCAAACAGATAAAACAACATATGAAGAGAACAACGGAAGTTTTGTTGTTTTAGGTTTGAATAAATAGGTTCTTTATAATTTTACATATAAGAAATATTTCGTCAGTATTGTTTATATTACATATGAGCAAAATACGTTTGGTATTTTAACAAGGACAGTTGTAAGCAACCATGATGTAGTCTTTGGTGTTAGTGTGAGTCAAGACATGGACAAATGGATGGCAACGGATGAAAGTATCTCCAAAAAGGCGTTGTAGAAAGAATCGTGTCTGGTCGTAGGTAAGCTCAATATCCTTAGAGTAGACACAGCAGTGAACATGGTCGAAATCGTCAGAAGAAAGATCGTCGAGAGATAGAAAAAGAAAAAGCTTTTAAAGTTAGATCAAGTTATATCCAACACGGGGTTAATATTATTCAGTTCGATTCATGCATATAAAATTACAGCGAAAGAAGATAAGTTTGTAATATAAAAATATAACGAAAGAAGATAAGTTTGTAATGTTTGTAATATTAAACACCTACCAACGTGGGGTAATGGAAGCAACCTTTTGTTATCTCGATATGTTTGTATTTCAAGATTGAGACCCTCGTCTGGTAGTTCAAATTCTATGCGGTCTCCAGCACGAAGTTCATAATCAGCCGCAAAGATGTTCCACTCACCACCGCAGAACTTTGTGTAGTTCGCCCTATGCTTAAACAAAGCATTGTAAGACATTCCTTCATGTGTAAGAAGGGCTGGCTCTACCTGCTGTTTACGCAATTTTCTTGCTTCTTTCTTCTTCTCTTCAATGTATTCAGCGAGAAAAGCTCTGCCATTAGAAGGTACATCTGGAAAAAATAGTGCAAATAACAACGTGTAAGTATAAATTTGAACTCATGTACTATTAATGTTAAAAGTTTTCTTAATTGGATATGAATTTTTGATAAGAATTACAGATAACAACATAATTGTATTATAAATTAATGGACACAAATTTTTGGCATATGTTGACTAATTTTAATTAGAATTGAAGATGCATTATAGTAATCAAGGCATAGGCAGGCAAAACTAATGGACTATATTAATCAGGGCATAGGCAAGCAAACTAATGGAAAATGAAAACACAAGGCAGGTGCGAAGAAGTGGCAGCAGGGGAACCTAGTGTAGGTGCAAGGGGGTATGAGTGACAGTGATGATTTTTACTGTGTTGTAAGCAACTAATTTGTTAGTGATGCTTACTAACCATGCGGCTCCAGCAATTTTCATCAAGAATAACCTCAAACTCCTGGAGAACTTCAGGGTGTGGTTCGCAAGGGCCGCCTGGTTGGCGGCAGGTAGGGCAAATCATACCTAAATAATTCAGAAAAACTATGTTAAGAAAACAAGAATATCATAACAATTTAAAAACAAGCTTCAATGTGGAAGGTAGACAACGACTAGCTTCAATATGTTAGCCATATTGAAGGCAGGCAACAACTACAAATTTACCATAAATCTTCTCATCTACTCCTTCAAGAAAAGCAGTATGACAGAGTTTATAACACTTTTTTAGATTTTCAAATGGTTTTTATATTCCTTTAGAGAATGAAGTCGTTGTACCAGATCTGATGCTTCAATAACTATCAAATGAAAAACCTAAACGTAAAACATAAATACGGATCGGAGCATGCTGCTTACACATATGCTTTTTACCTGGGATAGAAGAAGAATGAGGGTTGACGAACGGAGATTTGGGTAGGGGAAGCTTAGGGCAAGCGCACACGGCTAGCAAAATCTACGAGAGAAGCACGGCTTGGAAGTTAATCAAGAGACCCAATAAAAACTCTACAATAACTTGTTTGAAATGAGACTGTGTGCGGGGAAGAAGCACGAACCCTAGAAGTAGGCGGATGGATAAGGCAGATGGGTTGTGACGGGAAGCTTAGGGCAATCACCCACGACCAGCAATCTACGAGAGAAGTATGGCTTAGAAATTAATCGATTGTGTGCGGGTTAGAAGCACGAACCCTAGAAGCAGGAGACAGAGAAGAAGCACGAACCTAGAAGCAGGCGACGGAGAAGGCAAATGAGTTGTGTTGTGGCTGAGGGAGTCGGAGCTTATTGAAATATAAAGGAGACGGGAGAGAGAAAGAGTAGTAATGAGTGCTTCTTGTTTTATTTTTTATTCTGCGAAATGGAATGAATGCTGGTTGTAGATGGTGTGCGTGCATTCCGAGGTGTTATGGGGACACGAGATGTTTGACTCGTCCAGCTGCCTCCCATTATAGTTGTCCAGCTGTGCTGCCTCCGAGCGGAGTCTTTTACGTGCCTACCCTGCCTCACATACTTTCTGTGAGGCACGGTTATACATGCTGAAAAGCATGCTCGTGCTTCTGTGTTTTTTTAATCACATGTTTAATCAGATATGGTTGGGTGTTTCTTTAGGAGAGGACCGGTGATGATGTTATTAGATGCACGGTCGTTGTAACAGGAGAGGCATGGTCGATATGTCGGGGGATGCAAATTGACGGGAGGCATGATGGTTGCTAATGAGAGGCACGTTTGCATCTGAAATCGAGTCACGGTTCGTGACTTTGGTATTGCAATTTTTTTTCAGGCAGTCGTTGACCCAGGGGAGTCACTGTTTTTATGTACGCTGGCTTCAGGCGGGAATATGTATGATAGCATGGACGTGCTTTTGTTTTGTCAATGTTTCTAGTGGTACGCAGACATGGTGCGTTGATGTTCGTGAGGTTTGTCTTTAACCAAAGTGGATGCACGCGTGTGGCTTTTGTTCTGGCGAACCGTGCTTCTATTTTTTTTCACTCCCAGTGTAGTATTTGTACGACAGGGTCATCTCGTTTGCCTCTTCGCATTGTTCTCTCGGTCAAAAGATGTGCTGGTGACCGATGGGATGGCTATTTATTGTTAGTATTTATTGTGCCAGATACCGTGCTAGAATTAACCTAGTGGCTCCTCGATTACAGCGTGGCAGTCGTGACTTTTGAAGTGCATGGTTTCACGAGCTGCAGAAGCACAATCGTCCATTCACCGTTTCCTTAGCAATTAAATGGGCGCATGGTAACTGAGTTGTCTCTCCCCAAAGGTTAAGTAGTGGTCTATTCCCGGAGGTTATCGCGTCTTATTCCCTCCACAGAAGTGCAGGTAGCTACCGTCATCCTCGCCTCGTACGAGAAGCACAATCAAACTCCATTGTCGTCTCAGCCTCGGTTCCATGGACGACTTCAGGAACACTACTGAGCGTCTCTTTATAGATGCTGATGGTAATACCAAGCTCGATGTGTTGTACACCAATGAGCCCCACAAGGTGGAGGAGATTCTTACTCTCTATGAGGAATGGCTGCGTGAGGACAGGTACAAGTTTGTTGGTCTTGATCTGGAGTACACACGAGAGGATTATTTTGATCGTAGTAGAAAAGTTGCCGTTATGCAACTGGCGATGCGCAAGCATGTTCTTGTTTATCACTTGTGCAAGGCCAGGACGGAGTGCGCTGCTCTGAAGGATTTCCTTCGTAACAAAGGTATAATTTTCGCTAGTGTCGATGTCAGGAATGATAGGGATGTTCTCGCAAACAGTTACCTCAAAATCCCAAGAGAGTATCACATCAACCTTCAAGAGGAGCTCATGATCAAAGGAGGCAATCTAAGGGATTCAATGGCAGATTTGGCAGGAGTCGTCATAAACAAATCTTACTTGAGTATGAAGTCGTCTTTTCCACAAGGTCTGCATGACTACTGGGAATGGAAGCTGCTTTCCCTTGAACACCTAAAATATGCGGCAATTGTAAGTGAAAATTTCGTCTTTATATTTTTGTTTTATTGCAACAATAGTACTTTTCCCCCTTTACGTATACCTTCATTCTCATCCGCTTTTTATTTTAGGATGGGTATGTCAGCTACGAGCTCTACCGCCGAGTTCTGTCTATGAAGGACATGATGCATCCTCGTTGTCTTCCCGACCCCGGGCGCCGTTGATGCTTTTGAGCAGAACTCCAATTGAGTAGAATGGTCCCGGTGGTCTGAGCAGAATGGACTCCTGGAAGACTTTCATTTCTTTTTTTGTATAATTAATGAGTACTTTTAGTTCAATCCTCTGGAGTACCGTCTCATGTTATGTGAATATAATTTCTTATGTTTTTTCATGTTACAAGTTCATTGTTGACGTTTGCGCGAGTTCATGTATATTTAGAGAACCTGTTGAAGTGGCGCATATGTATTGTTTGGGAGAATCACGTTTTGTGTTTGGCTTTTATTCAGTGCCGTTTGTTTGTGTTTGTATTGTTGTCTTTTACACGTTCGCACAAGAGAGGCACGTCTGCTAACGTACGAGGCAACATTTTAGTTTCGTGTCTTTGTGTGCTTTAGGACCGTGCCTCAAGAATCCGGGCATCCGTGTATGTTCAGGATTCACTTCCGTGGCTTCTTTCCGTCTATGCATGTACATCCGTGACACACGCCATGTCTGTAACGTGCTGGTTTCACACGGCAGTTCCTCTTGACACTACACAACCGTGCCTTTGCCACCACTCTTTTGTGCGTCCAGGTTGTTTGTACCCGTGCTTCCATAACTATGAGAAGCCGCAATTCCGTGCCTATATACGCTTTAATTCGGTGTCTCCTGTACGTGCATTTGTGTGTCTCAGGCATCATGCTGGCTGTGACTCTACGTGCCTCTGGTGCCAGACGCCCGCCCGTGAGGGGACGCATATGTATTGTTTGGGAGAAGCGTGTTTTTTGTTTGGCTTATATTCACTACTGTTTGTTTGTGTTTGTATTGTTGTGTTTTACACATTCGCACAAGAGAGGCACGTCTGGTAACGTACGAGGCAACATTTTCAGTTTCCTGTCTTTGTGTTCTTCGGGACCGTGCCTCTAGAAGCCCGCATCCGTGTCTGTGGAGGCTTCACTTCTGTGGCTTCTTTTCCACTATTCATGTACCTCACGTGACACACGCGATGTCTCTATCTAGTGGTGTCACACGGCAGTTTCTCTTCAGACTACACAACCGTGCCTCTACCACCACTCTTTTGTGCGTCTAGGTGGTTTGTACCCGTGCCTCGAGAACGCCAATTCGAAAGCCGTACCTCTGCGACAAAAGTCGCAATTCCGTGCCTCTATACGCTGCAGTTCCGTGCGTCCTGTACCTGCATTCGCTTGTCTCAGGAGACACGCTGGCTGTGACTCTACGTGCCTGTGGTGCCAGATGCCTGTCCGTGAGGGGATGCGGTGGCTGTGACTCGTCGTGCCTGTGCTTCTACACGCCCGTGCCTCTAGACACTTTAAAACTTTGGCTCTTTCACTTCTACCTTTGATTCGCTGCTTGTATTTGATGTATCCTCATGTGATACACGTCACGTGTCTATGTGTCTGCGGTGTCACATGGCTGTCCCTCTTGAGAGTTTGCAACCGTGCCTCTTGAACAGAGTGTTCTTACCGATGCCTCTGCCACCTCTCTTTTTTGCATCCAGAGGATTTGTATGCAGAGGATTTGTATCTATGCCTCGAGAATGCCAATTCGAAAACCGTGCTTGTGCGTCGGAGAAGCTGCAATTCCATGTCTGTATGCAGAGGGTGTCTAGCCGTGGCTCGAGAACGTTAATTGCAAGGCCGTATTCGTGCCTTGCCAAGACGAAGCACGTGCCTGTAGAGGCTACGTTTCCGTGCCTTTGTTGCCTGCATTCACGTGTTTCCGACGAGTTGCTGCCTGTATCTCTACGTGCCTGTGGTGATACCCATGCATGTGGAATAGACACGTATGTCCGTCGTGTGCCTGCATACCCGTGCCTGATAGACATGTATGTGCGTCTTGTGCCTGCATACCCGGGCCTCACCTGAAACCAGCCTTGACTATCGAGGGACAGATGTTGTGAATCTAGCTAGATGAGGCACGGATGAGTTTTGGCCTTTGGATCTAAGGTGTACGGCTGGCTGTTTGTTTGCTTCATTGGATTCTTCCGTTGGTGGTCTTTGTTCAAAGGAGGAATTGATGACCGATGTGCCGGCTGTTTGATGTGACTATTCAGTGTGTCAGTTACCGTAAAATAAAGTTAGAGGCTCCTCGATTTCTCCACGGCATCAAATATTTGTGCACAGCCGTGACTTTACAAGTGCATGGTTTTATGAGCTTCGGAAGCACAACCGTCTATTCGCTGTTCCTAGTTCACACGTTAATGCGCATTGTAACTCAAAGGTCCCTCGCCAAGGTTAAATACTGGCCGTGTTTGTGAGGTCTTCACGTCGTATTGTAGCCATAGAACATCAGTCAGTTCCCACCCTCCTCGCCACTCCCCAACCTTGTCGCAGGGTCTTAGGAATCTCCATTGGCACCTTGCTGCTTGTTGCCATGGACGACTTTTTGAACACCACCGAGTACCATCCTATAGTTGCCGATGGTAACACGAAGCTCGACGTGTGGTACACCAACGAGCCTGGCAAGGTGGAGAAGATCATTGGCTTGTACGAGGACTGGTTGCGCGAGGAGAAGCACAAGTTTGTTGGTCTCGGCATGGAGTTCACGCGAAAGGATTGTTACAGGCGTAGAAAAGTCGCTGTCATGCAACTGGCTATGCGGAATCATGTTTTGCTCTATCACTTCTGCAGGGCCAGGATGGAGTGCCCTGCCCTGAAGGATTTCCTTGAGAATAGAGGTATAACTTTCTCTAGTGTGGGCGTCAGGAATATTAGAGATGCTCTTTTTCAAGATTTCATCAGAATTCCAGAAGGGTACCACATCGACATCCAAGAGAAGTTTATGATCAAAGGCGACAAAGAAAGGGACTCCATGGAGGACTTAGCAGGAGCCATCATTGACGAATCTTATTCGAAGCTGGAGTCATCTTTTCCAGAACTTCTTCGTCACTACTGGGATTGGAAGCCACTTACTTTTGATCACCTGAAATATGGAGCTACTGTAAGTGAAGATTTCATTTTCGTTAGTTTCTGCCTTTGTTGCTAGAACAATACTTGTTTTTTTGTATATTCATGTTTTCATTTGATTTTCCTTTAGGAAGGGTATGTGAGCTATGAGCTATACCGCCGGTTTCTGTCGATGAGGGACATCCTGCATCGTCGCTGTCTTCCTGATCTCAGATGGCGAGGACGTTTCTGAGGAGTAGTCCAGGTGGAAGTGCTGGCAAGATGGATTGTGTGATGAATTGGTTATTTGATAGTTATTGTATGGGGTAATATTACATAGACTGATGAATTTGTAATTGTGGTTGTTTTATTTTGAACCGGATGGAGTTGACTAGTTTGGAAATTTAAGTTTATTTTCGTTCCATTATGTTTTTCTTGATTGGGTGCCTTCAAGAATATTTTCCTCTATGATTTGTTGCTATGAGTTGGTATAAGATGAGATGTATTAAGGGGAGCACTCAGATGTGCACTTTCGTGATTCTAGGCAACGCACAGTCGTCTGTTCAGGGAGGCATTGTTTTTGTTTTAGGCAAGGCACGCTCTGGTCTTATTAGTTTGCTAGCTTCTTCACTGACAGGTAGGGGCTTTACTTTTGCTTTGTGTTTGTACTGTGTTTGGCACGGTTGTTTTTATATTAAATATATGGTTGTGATTGTGTGTTTGAAATGTTTTTATGCAGAGCTTGAGTGTGTTTAAGATTCTTCAGATTTTCTCACTTTGCTGTCTGTTTCAATATATGTTGTCTGTTTCAGTATATGTTGTCTATTTTAGGCACGGTAATCCAGTGTGATACTTGCTATGGGAGTATTGTGTTATCGAGATTGCGTTTCTGTGTTTCTATTATTGTGGTGGTACTTCAATTTTGAAAGGCATGGCCGTGAAGGCATTGGATGCATTGTCGTATGTTTGGTAGAGGCGTTATCCTTCCTTTGGGTATTAAATTCGGAGAGGCACTGCGTTATGTTAGTATGAGTCACTGTCATGGTTGTATGTTCTGTAATATTTCTAGTTAGTCTGCTAGTGAAGTCACGTCTGTCTAGTTAGTGGAGGCATGTGCTATGTTATGTTGAGTCAGAGTTCTGTCTGTTGTTCGCAAATGCTTTCTCTTACACGTTCGCTCGGAGAGGCACGTCTACGATGTTACTCAAAGGCATGGTCGTGCCTTTCTTTCGAAACGTTTGCTTTCACTTATTTGCTGAGAGAGACTCGTCGTTGAAACTTGTGAGGTCACGGACCTTTTTACAGTTGAAGTCACGGTCGTTCTTCTGTTTTGGTATTTTTTCAGTTTAGTCGTCTATCACAGAGGATGGTTCTTCTTTCGTTAACTTGAGCCACGGTCGTGCTTCCATGACTCATTTGGCTTGGAGAGGGCCGGTGTTAAGCTGTCGAGAGGGGACGGTCCTGTGTTAACTGGTGGCGCACTTGTGTGTGCCAGCTTAGTTGTCTGTGGTAAGAGAGGCACGTTCTACGTGGATAAGAGGCATGACAGTGCCTCTGTGACCCGGATTACTGGAGGTGAGTCATTTAGCTCCTTCGTTATATGCTTACGAATTGATAGTGTTTTTCCTCTGTGTTTCAATTGTTTCGTTTATTATGTCTTATTGAAGTGAGTGGTGTTCTAGTGCAAGGAAGTGATGTGTTGAATATCATGTTTATAATTTTGGAAAAATATGATTCTTATTTGTAAATGTTTGCTGTTCAGGAATTTAAGACTTGACCATTTGAACGAACAGCTGTGTTTAACGGGATCCATAGCAGATATCTTGGACGGACACAAAAATAGGTGAAACATTGTTGTGATTACATATGAGTCGATATGGCTGGCTGAAACAATGTTCGGATGGCTCCAGCTAAATTAAGGCACATTTAAGCAGTAGTCATCTTCTTCCAACTGTTCTTCTTTCGCGCCGGATATTGTGCTTGTCGAGGACGATGCTCAGTGCCTCAAATACATGGCCTGTGTTGTGGTTGGATGTTATCATTTTGTAAGTTAGTTGTTCTCTCAACGGTTTCACATGGATCTGCAAACACATAACTGTGCAAATTAATAAAATTTATTGTAAAACTTAATGTTTAGCTAGCTTGGATGAACGTATGTTGATGTGTTGTCAATGAGAGTGAACTTACATTATTGATAAAAAATGAATTATTATTCAAATTAATGAGCGGCATCAAATGCATGGTGTAAATAGCACTGTCATCCCTGAAAATTGAGAGCATTAATGTCTGTGATTAGAAGGTGAACAGTAGGTATGGGATGTGTAGTGGAACAAAAAGATGCATGGTTTAAATGAGGTAGAGCTACAGTTAAAAGAAACTTACTCTCTGTCTGAGTTACATACACTCTGCACAGGTTTGACATGAAAGGAGGCCATGGTGTGAGGATAGTTGTTGTAAGCAGAATGGTAAGCTCTCTTGAAGTTTTCGATGACAATGTCCGAGTGTTCCTTTATACCGTCGCAATTGATATAAGGACACAGAATTTCGAAGCGACGCATTGCAAGATTCACGATGATGAGGTAGATAAAATGTGGATCCTTTCTCACAGGTATTAAGACCTAAAACAATTAACAGGGAATAATATCATTGTAACAAGAAAAACTTGTAGAATCAAAGACGAACACTGGGCAGATAGAGTGAGTAGGGTGAACTCACGATGTTACATTTGTTGGGCAGCCTGTACCCAATAGTTTTTTCCACAATATGTTCCTTGAGTAGTTCTGTGCTTGCTCCTAGAACTCTAAATTTATCCTACAGAAAATTGAAGCTGTGTCACTCAGTGTGGTAGTAGTAGTAAATGTGGTTTGTTATTATTATTTATGAGAAGCAAGAACTTACAGAAGCGTCCATGTACATTATATGCTTGTGCACAAATGCTGGCGTTGCGTAGAATTGTTCTTTCATCAGCAACGCTGAGTAAGCATCGACCACGAATGAGTTGATATATCCGTATAGCTTCATTGACAAACCTAAAGTTCGATGATCGGCCCAACGTCGATCAACGGAGAATATCCTCTTGCTGTAAAAAAATGAATTTTAAATCGTAAGATTTTCTTTTTTAACATAAGAGGAAATGATTAGTATTCAATTTCAATAGTAGAAGAATCGAGCCGAAACACTTGAATATGATAGCTTCAGGCAGAATATATTGCATTAGTAAACGAAGGGACCAAAACTTTACTGTAACAGGAACAACGAATTCATTACCTATCATTTTGCTTGATACCTGGCGTATTGTCGACGATTGTTTCATACACTTCTTTCTCCTCGTTTGTGGAATCTCTTATTTCCAAAAGTTGGTAGTGATCTTGATGGTCATTCCCTTGGTCAGTGAATCGAGTCTGTTCTAGCTCAGAATGATGTTGATGAGGCTGGAAGACATGACCACCGGAGTTCAATTGACCATTACTAATTTGCAGACGACCCTCATTATAATTGTTGTTTCTTTGGAACATTAGGCGTTGTGGTTGGTGCTGCATGCGCAGTTCTAATGTTCTGACAGTTGGATCACCGGTTGAGCTTGAAGGAATATCTGTTGGAAAATGCTGGAGAGGATGGCCGGAATACTGCATGCTGTTGAACTGTTGTTGCAAGGCACTGTAACTTTGCCCATTAGACCCGCCTCTGTGTGGTTGCTGATTGTTCTGCTCTTGAGGTTGGCGTTGTTGGCACCGTGTAGTGCTGTTATTCTGAGCATCATTGTGTTGGGGGTAGTGGGCATCACGGACAGTGGTTTGTTGCTGGTACTGCTTGTGACTTTGGTTGTTCATCGCATATGGTGAGCGCTGGCTTTTGTTTGAACCGCCGTTATTCTGAGCACCAGGATGTTGGTAGAAGTGGTTTTTGATACTAGGAGCTGGTTGGTTGTAGTGTTGGGACAAGGGAGTTGCTGGTAAACTTTGGGACAAGACAGTTTGAGTTAAACCTGTAGAGTATGACGTATCAAAGGCCTGTGTGAGGTGGCTACCGCCTGACATTGATCCTGATCTGCTGGGTATAGGTGGCTCTGGATAGTTAGAAAGGGAAGATCTAGCTGACGAGCTTGAATTCTTGGCCAAGTGTGAGACAGTATCAGGTTGGCATTGTTGTGATGCTACTTGGTTATGAAAGGGTTGTTTCTTTTTTTGTTCAATGACTCTGTCAAGTTGTTCATAGATAGATGGGTCAGACCATATTTGATCATCATCAATGAATCCACAATTAAGGAGGCCTCTGTGGTTGTCAGCTTGTAGAGACTGGTTGTTTGCAGTTTCTGTTGAATTATGTGGAGGCTCCAGTATCCTAACTCTTTTCATAGGAGGCGCTGTACTCTTGTTACCTGGATCTTCTGACTGCTTTAAGGACCTCTTGTGAGCTGCCATTTGTGGTTCCGGTTCTGGCGGTTGTGCGCTTGTGGTAATAGGGACGCTGTCTGTGGGATCAATAGGTGGTTGCTTCGTACACTGTTCATGTTCTTCTGCAATGTTATTGTCTTCTGCATTGACAGATGGTGCAGCAACCAGTGGAGCATCACTAGTGGATGGAATTGCTTTTCCCGTGTCCAGTACTGAGCCAGAACCGCTGGCAGAATCACTGGGGACTTCTACTGTAGGAGCAAGGGAGGAAGTAGCTCTTGTGCGTTCTGTTTCAGCAATGTTCTTCTCGTCACTCAAAGTTGAAACAAGATGGACCTTATCTTCCTGCAGCGAAGAAGAACGTTGTCCAGTGACATTGTTTGATTTTTGTGCAGGCTGGGATACAGTGAGGCTCTTTGTGTTGGTTGAAGAGTTGTTGTGAGCGCTATCAGAACCGCTGGACCGTGCAGTAGTTGGTGACGTTTTCCCAACGTGATAAACAGGTGCTCCAAGTGTATCTGTTGAGATTGGATCAGTCAGTAATTGTTTGTCAACCGCAGAGTGCGAGGCTGATGTTTCTGTTGCAGTAGGTTTTGCTGTTTCCTCCAAGAGTTTTTCCAGTGGGCTTGTCAGAGAGTTGTGGTCTGCAGATCCTCCAGCAGAATTTTGGGTTTCAATCGGTACAGAACACTCAGATGAATTTTCACCTGTCATTATAATTGCCCCGCTCTCCAGCATCTCGGATGTTGACACGAAGGGCTCATGGACCGGCAAGCCATCAAGGCAGTTGTGCAGATGGTTATGCACTTTGTCCAGATGAATCTTGGCTTGTTCATCAATGTCCTCTTTGTTGTGGTCGATCCTGTTCACTTCCAGTAGCAACTTAATCTGGGTTGATGATTTTAGGCGTGAAGATAGACGAATTTGGGACTGCTCTTTGTCGTACGGATTCTGGGATTCTGGGTCAGGGGTATCGCAGCAACCCTTTAAATTTTCCAGGGAGTATGATGTGGCGTGAAGGACACTGGTTGAGCCACTGCTGGAAGAACTTTGACTGCTTGTCGTGCTAGAACTTGGAAGCGTAGAATATGTTGAAGGGAGTGATGAAAAAGTTTCTTTTTCATTTGAGTTGTCCTGTTGCAAGTTACAATAAACGCCCTGGTCTCTGGTCTTGGTTTCTTTTGCACTAAGATCCCTACCAAGTGAAAGGAGCTTCTCCAATTTCTGCTCGAGAACTGGTTGAAACCGCGAGAAAAGTTCTGTGTACATTTCATTGATAACTTTGGCAATTTTCATCTTGGCCTGGAATTGAAAAACCAGATTTATTAACACCGAGAATGAAAAGAAGTTATTAATACCGAAAATGAAAAATATCTTGTGAACTACTGTACGTTGTGTCAATAATTGCAGAAAGGGCATGGAATAATGTGCGCAGAAGGACACATGGTGTGCTGCGGGAAGCGCGGCTAACAAAGTCCATGAATCATGGTGAACACATTCCTTGAAAGAGCACAGTCGACCTACCTTACGAAGCATGGTTGATCTACCGTCGTAGGGAAGCAGTGCTATATTTAACACAAAGGCACAGCTAACGTACTATAGGAAGCACTTCTATATTTAACACAAAGGCACAGTTAACGTACTATAGGAAGCACTTGTAGTTTTAACACAAAAAGCACAGATGACGTACTATAGGGAGCACTTCTATATTTAACACAAAGGCACAGTTAACGTTCTATAGGAAGTACCTGTAGTTTTAACACAAAAGCACAGGTAACGTACTATAGGGAGCACTTCTATATTTAACGCAAAGGCACAGCTAATGTATTATAGGAAGCACTTCTAGTTTTAACACAAAAGCACAGCTAACGTACTATAGGAAGCACTGTTAGTTTTAACGCAAAGGCACGGGTAACGTATTATATGAAAGCACTTCTAGTTTTAACACAAAAGCACAGCTAACGTACTATAGGAAGCACTGTTAGTTTTAACGCAAAGGCACGACTAACGTATTATAGGAAGCACTTCTAGTTTTAACACCAAAGCACAGCTAACGTACTATAGGAGGCACTTGTATATCTAACACAAATGCACAGTTAACGTACTATAGGAAGCACTTTTATATTTAACACAAAAGCACGGCTAACGTATTATAGGAAGCAGTTCTGGTTTTAACACAAAAGCACAGATAACGTCCTATAGGAAGCACTTCTGGTTTTAACACAAAGGCACAGATAACGTCCTATAGGAAGCACTTTTATATTTAACACAAAAGCACAGCTAACGTACTATAGGAAGCACTTCTATATTTAACACAAAAGTACGGCTAACGTCCTATAGGAAGCACTTCTGGTTTTAACATAAAGGCACAGCTAAGGTACTATAGGAAGCACTTTTATATTTAACACAAAAGCACAACTAACGTACTATAGGAAGCACTTCTGGTTTTAACACAAAAGCAGAGCTAACGTCCTATAGGAAGCACTTCTGGTTTTAACACAAAAGCACAGCTAACGTACTATAGGAAACTGTCTGGATGAACACAATAGGACATGTATCTGTTTCGTAAAAACTTAGGGAACATCATTTCAAACATAAAATCAGGTGCAGAAGCTGGAAATCACTTACGGAACAAAGTTTTTCTTGAGGCACAAATTCTTCTATGTAGGCTTCTAGTCTGGGACTCATTTGGAAAAATGGCGCCTGAAAGCCAGGCGGTGGTTGGAAAGGCGTGCGCCTAATGTCTTTCAGCTGCCATGTGGAAGGAAAGAATTACAGTCAAGTCAAATTAATACATGGCAGCTAAGTCATTATGTTGAGTCGAAAAGTTCGCCAAAGGAAAATGATGAAAAGTTGACTCACCGTGTGTTTCCCAAAAATTCCGTCCTCTGTTGACAGGCTGTCTATGTTAGCATAATTCTTAATGGCCTCTGTGTCCCACATGACAAGTCTTGCAGGAGTGTCAGGTTCCAGGTCCATAATCTTCGTATCCAGGTACTCAAAATACGTTATCTGCAAGTGAGGAAGAGGTAAAATTAATCATGTTCTTGTAGCTGCTTGTGGGTATAAAGAAGTGTACAAGTTAGTGAACGAACCACTGGAATCAGGAGGCAGCCACACAGGGCGCCTGCGAATCCTTTGTCCTTGAAGGTCTGGAGTGATGTCACCAGTTTCTCTGTGACAGCATTGGACCAATCATATGATGATATGTTACTTGCTGGTCCTTCTAGAGCGGCTAAATAGTCGGGGCTAACGCAATCATATGTCGTTGGGCATAGAAATACCGCTGTTGCAAACATCACGAAAACCCGTTGAAACACTTCTCCTGTCAGCTCTGGGGTTATGAGATCAGTTAACTCTCTGATGTTTGGAGCATGCCCAGCACACCGAGTTTCAGACTTAACCTGACATCTGAAAGCTTCTGAGCATTTTCTAGGGATAATCTGCCCGCCCAGTGGAATTCCTAAGATCCGGTGCACGGTGTACGAGTTGATAAGGAATCTGTATCCACTAGGCAGTATGAAACACCTGGAAGGGCAATCAAAATAGCGGACAAGCCAGCGAACGAAACACCTTGGAAGCTCGCGACAGCACAGATCTAGAAGGTACCCAAAACCAATATCTCTGACTAGCTGTTTTTGTGGTTCTGTTAGCTTTTCACAGACAGAAATGAATTTCTGGAAGCTAAGTTTTGTGCTGAACTCTTCTTCGTATTCACCCATTGCAGCAGCTCTGTGGACAAAGATAAGAAATGACCTTTAGCAAATGTATTGTTGAACCACATGCTTTTCTGGCAGAAGCTTACATATAAACGCCGAGTCAGCAAAACAGAGATAAATATTTAAGCCGTGATTAAAAATGCAGCTAGAATGAGAGGCATTGATTTCCAAAGAAATTTCAACGACACACGCGAGATGCATGATAAAAAACACCTACTTCGAGGCAGCAAGCTGCTTCTTTGTCCTGTACTCCTCAACAAGCTTTTTGTGCGCTGCATGTTTTAACTCGATCCTTAGTCTCTCTGTCTCTAGTTGGTCATGAACCATGAAATCTTGGGTGACAATCTCCGTGCCATCGACAGACTGAGACTGAGTCTCCGACAGCTGTGGGGTGGAATCCATCTCATCGAACTCTACATAAGAGGTCATGAGACATCATCGTTACAAGGTCAGCTATGTAAGATAGTTGTTAGTAGTCCATGTGAGACCATCATCAACAGGTTAGTTAGCTAAGATGGGTTCTAACTCTGAGTTAGTAACTGCTTTGCAAAAACGGACGTAAATCCTTTGGATCTCTGCTATAGATTGCGGATCTATACAAATAATTTGACCTGTCTCTAGTTGGTTAGCTAAGACGAGTGCTTAAGTTTTGCATGGCTGGAGATATAACTCAAGTTAGCAAAACCACGGCGCAAGCATGCAGCTGGCATGGTTAAAGTGAGGTTAGCTGAGTCCTAATTTTAAATCCATAACCCCTCTGCTGTTAAGACGGCGCAACAGTTTGAGCACGGACCAGCTGAAGATAATTGGATGCGGAACCGATATTCAAATCGCGCCCCACCTGCTGTGTTGCGCACATGCGGTGTGTACGCAGCCCGCGGAATTGCTAGCACCGGTAATTTTTTTGTTCAAACGTTGAATCGGTGGCATAATCATGGTGAGGATGCAATGGATTACCTGAACAGGAGATCCACGGCGAGTGAGATGAAGGAGACCGATAATTTTTCAGTGACAGCGAACTCTGCGGAGGGATCAGGATTGGCTTTCCTTTGGAGAGCTCGCCTGTCGCCACCGATGCTAGATGGAGAGAGATCTGGAACTCATCTGTGGACGACCCCACAAGTTAGTCAAATACTTGGAGGAACTATTTGAGAGCCCACATGTCAGTATGAATTTGAAGTCCACCTACCACATTTTCTCACCTCAGATGGAGGTACTCCTCGTAGGACTCATATAAGGCCGACCCCACAAGTTAGTGAGAGACTTAGAGGAATTAGTAACTGAGAGCCCACTTGTCAGTGTCGTGGACGGTCAAGTGAAGTCGACCTACCACATCTCGTCACGCCCAAAAACATGCCCATCTCTCATGCGTCGCAAAACTCACCCCACCTATCAGGTTATTCTTCTCCTGCACGCAAAAAACGAAGTAGCCTCTCTCTTTCTTTCTCTCTCTCTCCCTCTCTCTTTCTCTTTTCTCTCTCTCCGAGATTCAAAATCATTGAAGGGGATCGCTGACAAACTGCAGGGAAGCAGATCCCCCCACAATTTAGAAAGGTGTGACTTCCGAACAATCAGCGCATAAGATTCGGCAATCAAAGGTTAGTAAAAAATTTATCAACGCACCTTTTGCGTGGCGATTCCTGATACACGAGATTCAATTCGTTGATGAATTTGTTGTGGTCGGGATTCATAGAATAAAACTGTTTAGTTTTACACTGTAGCTTTGATTTGAATTTGTTTTTTGTTTTGTATCCTCTCGTCCTTGTAATACGAGGTTGTTACTTTTGTTAGGTTTCATGGTTATCTTTGTGCTAAGTGTTGCACAAGCAAATTAGCATGAGAGGATCTCACTTTGGTTGAGGTTGTAGTTTAATGAAAAATTAATATATGTATATATTTATATATGTTAATTATATAGAACTAAAAATATATCTCTGTTGATATCGACTTCGAAAAGTTTCAACACTGATACTGCAGGTTTATAACCTTTATATTTATTACGTCTCTTTTTCGGGGCAGATGTTCAGGAGTGCGTCATCTGGTCAGGACAACAGGGACGGTCGGTCTTTGAACGACATCGGCAAGGATTATGGGAGGCAGGTAATAGTAAGGCAGTTGAACATTAGTGTTTGGTCTTTTATTTCTGGGACGTTTGCTGTCAAGGTGTCACCACTGAGAACACCAAATAGTAGATCATTAACAACAACAAAAATGATTTATATATCCTGGATGAATGCTGTAATATCTGTTTATCATGTGCATCTACTCTGCAGTTGAGTATCGAGAGGTGGAAGAAAAAAATTACTACAAAACGAGAAGAAGATCAAGGATGCAGATGCTGTCAAACACGCACATGCCATGCGGGCTGGAATAATTGGAGTCAAGAGTGAGATACAAGTTCTTGGCAAACGCCCCAACCAGGAGCATGGTGTGCAACAGACACCTGCCAAGAGGAGCATTCTAAGCAGCAGAGACTCCACTAAGCAGATTGTGCAGGTAACGACGAAAATTCAAACGCTGGTTTTAACGTATGTGGAAGTTTTAGTCGCACGTGCCTCTAATTAGTTTTTGGTTTGAAGACACAGATGCCCACAAAGGCGCAGAGAGGGCGTTGAGACGGCCCAGCATTTGTAGGCGGTCATAATGAAGAGGTGCAGGGTAACATAATTTCCTTTGATGCAAGCAGAAGGATCATTGGCAACAAAAGCATTGGTGTTCAAGGATTCGGTACGGTTTGCACAAGCAAGAAGAGCCCAACGACAAAATCAAACATAGGAGCAATAAGCTCTACCATAGAGCAGCATCAGAAAGCAATACAGGTGACAGCATATACGAACGTGCAACAACATTTAAAGCAAATGTATATTTTTTGTGAGCAATTTTTTCTTTGTTTTCGTCTGGTATATTTAAATTGCAGTATCTTCCACACGCAGGTGTACGAGGAAGGAAGCAAGTATCGCGGTAGTCCACGAATCGATGAAAACATAAGGCAAGGTCCTTTGAAAGGATCACCTGTGGCGTTCAACATGAGGGGTCCTTCCAAAGGATCTCCGATGGCATTCAAAATCGTCAGCGAAATCACCAATGCACGGAGGTTGTCGCCAAGATTTGCTGGACAAGAGAGGCATGGGAAAACAAAGGTGACGTCGGAACTATGCTTTTTCAATTCAACACACAAACAGTTTTATGGGAGAACAGGGTAAAGTGGAAAACAGGAGGACGGCTGTCCGTCTTGTACGGCTGTATGTGCAGTTGTTCTTTTATATAGGATGTTGTTGTGCGTCTCCGGTTGTATGGTGTAAACAGAAGCACATCTGTGCCTCTTTGTGCAGATGTGTGTGTAGCATGGTCACATTCGTGATGTGAACAGTGCCTCTGGTGTACCGCTTATACTCGGTGAAGAGGCACGGGTCTGGTTTTGGTATACCAGATGAGCCCTGATGAGTCATATAAATCTTTGTTTAGAAAAAAATGCATATGCTGCTCTGGACATCTAATTCTGTTTCTTGCCATGTGTTTAGGATTTGGCGGAGGGGATAACAGATGAGGGAAAGAAATATCATAGTTCTCCATCCATTTCGAAGGAAACGCAACGTTCACAGCAGCAAGTAGCGTACAGCGCCAGCACGGATTGCATGGTAGAAGCAGCACAGTCCCTTGGTTGCACGAGTGCCGGAGAAACAGGGAGCAGCATTGCACAATGCAACATTGGAGAGGCAGACTCATTTATGGATTTGGCCGTGCCATGCAGAAACGACGCTGCTGCGTGTGACAAACAACAGAGCAGCAGCAGCTCCGCTGTAAGTGGACCTGTGGCTGGCGATGAGACTGATGTCGTCAGAAGTGAATGCGATCAGACGAACGAAGACACGGTAGACAGAATCATCATGGCGCCGCCGACCATTGTAGAGAAAGAAATGGATGACATGTTTAAAGAAGGCATATACCCAACGATTCAGGAGGTCACCGAAGCGCTCGAACCAGAGGGTGGTATGGTATTCGGATCATTGGATGAGTGCTTTTTGTTTTTCTGCAGATATGCTAGAAAGGTTGGCTTTGCTGCCAAGCGATCAACGAGCAGAAGATCGACATATGATCAGCAGCTTGACAAGCAGGTGTTTCAGTGCACCAAGGAAGGGCAGAATAAAACAACTGAGAGACATGTTAAGGAGAGAAGGAGCAACTGCTTGATCCGGACAAGCTGCCCAGTCCAAATAACAGCCAAGAGGGATACAGATAGGAGGAAATGGTATCTGAAGAACGTGCGTCTAGAGCACAACCATGAGCTTCACCCATCTGATTGGATGCTAAAGTTCATGAGATGCTATAAGAAGATGACACCTCAGGAGAAATTCTTTATACAAGTGCTGCAGAAGGCGAGGTTAGAACCAAGGAAGGTTATGCAGATTTTTGCTGCCATGGGGAAATCGAGGCGAGAAATTATGTTCGACACGATTGACATAAGCAACATTGCATGCCGGGACAGGGCTGGAGAGCACGACACTGATATCGCAGACACCATGAAACTGTTTGCTGATATGCAGAGGCGGAGGCCGGGATTCCACCATGTGGAAGAGACAGAGAACAATGTAGTGCGCAGCCTGTTCTGGACAGACTCCTTGTGTAAGATGAATTATGATCTATATGGAGATTTCGTGTCTTTTGACACCACATTCTCTACGAATATATATGGCTTGCCATTTGCACCAATTATAGGTGTCGACAACCACGGGTCGACCGTCCTATTTGGAGTAGGCCTTTTGAAGGATGAGAAAATAGGGTCATTCAAGTGGCTCCTAAGCACGTTTGTCGATGCAATGGGAGGTAAAGAGCCGAAATACATAATAACAGACCAGGACCAGGCGATGAAGACTGCAATAAAGGAAGCTCTTCCGAGGACGAGGCACAGGTTCTGCTGGTGGCATATTAGGAAGAACCTGAAGGAAAATAACGCAGCAGTGTTTGCGCAGCACCCAGGGATGTCTGATGATATATTTCGAATCGTCAAAAACTCACTAGATCAAGACGAGTTTGAGCGTGCCTGGAAAGCAGCAATTTCTCTGCACAAGGCGGAAGGCAACAAACATCTGAACACGCTATGGGAACTCCGAAATTTTTGGGTGCCGGCCTACTTCAAGGACTGTTTCTATCCTTTCTCGTCAACAACCACTCGCAGTGAGAGCACGAATTCGATGTGGAAGAATTACGTCGACCACAAGGACACTATAAAAAGGTTTGTTAATGCGTATCACACGATTCAGCAAAATTGCCTCGCCACGCTTGACAAGAAAAGATACCGAACAGAAGAGAAGGCGCCATCACTAGAGACGGGTTTTCCGATTGAAAGACAAGCAAGTCAAGTATACACGAATGAAATTTTCAGGAAATTCCAGCTGGAGCTACGGAACCGGACTTACTTCAAGTGCTCTGATCTGGCAAAGGGGAGGCAGTATTTAAAAAAGATTATTGATCCTGGAGATAAAGTGTGGAGACCATATCCCGGCGAGGAATTTGACAGGTCTGAGTTCAGGGTAGATGTGGATGAGCAAAAAGAAATATACAGTTGCAGCTGCAAGAAAATGAGTAGGGATGGCATTCAGTGCTGCCATGTGCTTAAGGTGATGGACCAAACAGGCATGATCGATCAACTTCCAAAATCCTTTGTCATCCCCAGATGGACCAGGAATCTATCAGAGAGTCTGAAAGTTCTGTCTACAAGTCAAGGTGATAGCATGACCATACAAGACGATGAAACTATGAGATTCGGCCTCGCTTACGCTGAGTTGTCGGATATCTGTTCAAATGCATGCAGAAAAGAGAAGGCATACCGTGTGCTGCGTGAGTGTACGGTAGATATGAAAATAAAAGTCATGGCGGCACTTGCCGAGGAACCAGACACAGGCATTCTTGTCGAAACTCTCAAGAACCCTCCCATGAGTGGCTCAAAGGGTGCAAAAAAAGGAGATTGAATCAAAGCTGGTTCTGAGAAGAAAGGAAAAGGCTACAAAGCCGCAACCAAGTGCGGCCGTTGTGGAGAAAAGGGTCACAGGAAAACAAACTGCCCGGATAACCCAGAAGTGCAGGAGAGGATGAGGATTGAAGAGGAAAAGAGGAAATCGCAGCAGGAGAAGAGGGCAAGGTCAATGAAATGGCCGACAACACTGACAACACCATCGAGGACATCAAACGGCTCAGGACAATGCACTCCAAGCCCAGGAGGAAGACGTCAGACGCCAGCAATTCCAACGACCCCACTGACAGCAGGGAGCATTTACCAAAGTCTTGCATCTACGCCAGAATCAAACATCACACAAGCCAGGCACACAGAATGCGTGCAGGGAAGCCCGGGACAAGGCACGGAATCTGCGCAGTCCATTTTCAGAAAGGAAAGGTCTGAGTGGAGACTTTTTGGTACCGGAGAACAGTACGAATAGAAAAATTAAAAGGTAATAATGCAGCTTAAACAGGACGTAAGCAAAAAATAGTGATGACCGCAATCTTTCGCTTTGTTTTTATGTATGAATATTAATTTTACAGGTAAATAGGTTGAATAGCTACGCAGAAGGGTGGGGTTGCACAAGGGTCGAGAAGGAAGAATGGATCGCTGAACATTCAAAAACAAGGCCGCACGTGGAGCGATGAAATAGCAAGAATTGGTGGGGGGGGGTTGTCGATTGTTTATTTTCTTGTGCTGTGGTTATAAGAACGGCTTGTAAGTTAATTTGCTGCAGTTATAGAAACAAAACAAATTTAAATAAGAACGCCTTTTGCTTCTTTATGTATTTTTTACTCGGCGGACGAAAATATCAGAGGCACAGGTTTCCTTGTTATTTTCCGCAGCCGCGTCGGTTTCTGAACGTGGATGTTGTAAGCATACAAGCATGCTTCTCTGCTGCGTGACAGAGAGATAAAAATAACCTAAGGGCACAGGCAGCCACGGCCATGCCACCGGTGAGTGTTCAACCGTGACTCTCACGGTTGCATGGTCACGCCCACCATTATGGAACGAAAATGTTTTTAAGCACATAATCTGGATCATGCTTCTGGGGCTGCATAACCGTGGCTTTCGTGGTAACTGTGCCTCGCCTGTTCTAACGCATGTTCTTCTGTTATGAATGCATGACTGTAAGTAGTTCAAATAACCGTGCTTGCGATGCGTGTCCAACCGTGCCTCATGTGCCTTCACGCGGTGCTTCTGTGATGCAAAGATTTCAAACACAACGGGTCACGGTTGTGTTTGCGTTTCTGTTTTACAAATGGATATAGTGCCTGGCAGTAGGTTCACGGCGTTTGCTGTGGAATCGTCTTACATGCTACTAAGGCACGTGGAATCACGGCCGTGCCTGTGTGTGGCATGTAGAACAGTGCTTTACAATGCCGAAGGCAGGACCGTGTGTCTCGTTCTTGAAAAGCCGTGGTTCTGCCATCACTTCATTCACTTGGTTTTGTCCGCGTTTTAGCAGAATCATCTGCAAAGCAGAGGCACGGCCTTGAATCTTCTAG
Source organism: Triticum aestivum (assembly GCF_018294505.1). NCBI lineage: Eukaryota > Viridiplantae > Streptophyta > Magnoliopsida > Poales > Poaceae > Triticum > Triticum aestivum. Next base: position 581,673,271 of record NC_057814.1, on the reverse strand, counting down.
TGACTTAATTGTAACATGCACGTTGGGTTTCCGCAATTAACGCACGAACGTGACTCCACGTAAAACACAAGCATGCCTCCCTGAGCATCTTTACCGTGCCACTCCTGGTTATAGATCAACGGATGCATTTGGAGCACAAAGAGACACGAAGGTGACCTCTGACTTGAAACACTGACACACTTGACGGTTCGTGCATTTGAGTTAAAATCTTACAACGAAAACAATTGTAACACGGACAGTCGTCCGATTCTATTAGGTTTCCGTAATAATCGCACAATCGTGACTCCGGGTAAGAATAAACCATGCCTCTCCACCGACTCATTATGAATACAATTAGAAAACCTCTGTGCGTGACTCTATGTAATTAGAAGACCTTTGAGGGCTGTATGCCCGTGCTTGTGACCCTTGACACTAAAACACAGAGTAAACGCCCGTGCCTCTATGCTGTATGCACGTGCTTATGCCCGTACAAGGAAATACGCTTTTAAAAACAGGGTCTCTCGTATAGGCCATTCCGTGCCTCACAGAGTAAACGCCCGTGGCTGTGCGTAAGACAAAGGTTAGCGTGACTCTATGTAATACCACCGACCATGCCTTTACGCGCTTCATGCCCGTGCCTGTGATAATTTTGATCCCGCGTAAAACGCAAGCATGCCTCTCTGGGCCTCCATACCGTGCCTCTCCTGGTGTTAGAGTCAACGGAATCATCTGGAACACAAAGAGACACGAAGGTAGACACGAACTGTTCTACATGCCTGTGTGGCATGTAGAACAGTGCGTCACAATGCCAAAGGCAGGACCGTGTGTCTGGTACGTGACAATGCCAAGCCGTACCGTGTGTCTGGTACGTGACAAGCCGTGACAGGAGCGTTTCAGCAGAATCATTTGCAAAGCAGAGGCACGGCCTTGAATCTTCTATTGACTTAAATGTGAACGTGTCCGTGGAAAATTTTGTTGCTCGTAGAGGCAAGATGACTGTAGAACCGTGCTTCCGGCGTCAAACAGATTCTTCTATTGAATGTGTGCCGTAAATAATTAAAACACGGACGGGCACGCCCGTGCCTGGTCTGCGTGTGCAACAGTGCATCTCGTACCTTGAAAGCCGTGGTTCTATTTAATGTTTCAAGCAGTCACCTACCATTGACTTGCTACGAGTAGTACTTAACCCGGGCCCCCCTGTCAGAAAGAAAAATAGAAGAAGTAATTAATCTGGACCCCTCCGCTCCCCGTCGTGGGTATTTAAGCTGTCTCGTGGATTGACAGGCTGTAATCCATTTCTCCAGATCCACCTCAGTGAGCACTGGTCGTGGGCGGCGCCACCCCAGCAACGGAGGTGGAGATGGAAAGCGCTGCTCGTAGCATCAAGAGGTCGAGAGTGGCGCCACCGGCGACGCCGCTTTCTGGTGGTGTGCTGGTCGTCGGAGGGGATGGAAGCGGCGACCGTGCTCCCTCCCGATCCGATGAGGAAGAAGAGGGATGTCGTGCGGACTGCATCAGCGATCTCGCCGACGGCGTCCTAGGTGAGATCATCTCTCGTCTTCCCATCAAGGATGGCATCCGTACTCGAATCCTCGCACGTCGCTGGCGTCCTTTGTGGCCCATCGCTCCTCTGAATCTCGACTGCCGCGAGATCTCTGACTCTCGTCTTTTTAACGATGGTGAAAAAGTTCATATCGAGACCATATCTCATCTGTGCGCCTTCACCAAGGAGCCCGTTCGCAAATGCTATTCCGGAACGCGGCTCTGTCGAAATCCTGTTGTCAGTCTTCCGGAATCCATTCTGTCCGGCCATGCTGGCTCGGTTAGCCGCCTCTCTATTCCGGCGTGCTACCTACAGTGCAGGCCCTCCACCGTTGATGCCTGGCTCCGATCCTGGAAGTTGAACAATATCCAGGTTCTTGAGTTCTACTACCTCTTCCCAGAATTTCTGACGCAAGAGGTAACTCTATTGGATCTATGCACTTCAACTACGCCCTCGGCACCGGAGTCCGTGTTTCGGTTTTCCTCCTCTCTCCACACCCTCGGCTTTGCTCTTTGCCAAATACCAGACAATTACGTAGGGACGCTTAAGCTACCACTGGTGAAAAGACTCTCGCTTGTGGCTGTTGATATATCAGACGCGTCGCTGCAAAGCATAATCCACTCTAGTTGCCCTGCACTTGAGTCTCTCCTGCTTGTTTGCAATAGAGGAGGTCGTCGCGTCACAATAAACTCGTCTAACCTTGTAAGCATTGGCATTTGTTGTCCACACGGAGAACTCATTGTTGAGGATGCCCCTTCGCTTCGACGGTTGATTGTTGATTGTCTGGTTGACGACTGTTCGATAACCGTTGTCTCTGCACCTAAACTGGAGACGTTGGGTGAATTCGTGTTTGTGTCTCCCTCGAAGTGTCTTGAGGTACTGACTTTCCTTAATACTGGAACAGAGCTGTACTTGTTCCGATGTTTGTTCTATTAATTTGATGGTCTATGTTCTATTCTTCATGCAGAGTCAGGACTTGGAGGTAACCGCTGTCTCTGCGTCTGAACCGTATCCATGTCGTCTCACGTGTCTTGAGGTATTGAGTTTTTATGATACTTCCAGCTTAACTTTATTTGTGAGGAAACAAGTTTTATTTCATCCAACCTTTATGCTATTAGTTTTGTGATCCATCTTCTGTTAATTTTCATCAAGGGTTTGAAGGCAGTCAGTCTAACAACAATGCGTCAATCTGTCAAGACCTTGCTTATCTACATGTATTATAAGGTGGACACCGTCGTTGAATTGCTGCAATGCTTTCCAAAACTGGAGAACTTGTTTGTCGAGGTGATGATCTTCAGAAATTTGCATTCTGTAGTACTCGTTCCTTTTTGAAATGCTTGTCTTAATTTTGACTGAAATTGATGCACCCGTATCTACACATGATTTATTGTTGTATACATCCATATATAGACAAGTCTATGTCTAACTTCTTGTTACGGAGGTGGTAGAACTAATTGTTGCATTTGGTTTTTTGATGGTCTGTATCTCTTTTTATAGACGCTAAGTATTTTCAACCTATCATTTATATTTTAGGGATCGTTGATTTCTCATGGTGAAAAAAACAAATGGCGTCGTAAGTACCGGCAGTTTCTCAAACATCACGACGTTTGTCTGAAGACAGTATCGCTGGAAGATTATGTTCGCTCTGGGAGTTACGCTGAATTTGCGATGTTCTTTGTTCTTAGTGCAAAGGATCTGGAGACCATGACCATTAAGTTTACCTCCCCTCCCGCAGAGTTCACGGGAGTATTTTACGAAAAGCAACAAAGGGTTCTGGAGTGGCATAGAAGGGCTTCTAAACGTGCACGTCTTAGATTATCATCAAGTTGCAGCCACGCGCGTCCGCATTTAAGAAAGAGGAGTGTTGAATACCTGGATTTGACGGTTCCGTTCAGGTGTGGATGCTGAAATCAGGCCTTGTGTTAGTTGTCCAGGTGTATGGAGTTATTTGTTGTTGCGTTCTTTTGAGCTTGGGTTTTATGTAAACTTTATCAGACAACCGTTGTAGTCTTTGCACCGTGTGTAGGCTTGTCTGTTTTTGTGTTGCGTGCAGTCATGAAGGAAATGTGTGGTTTTGCGGCTTTGTACGGGCCGAAGGACCATAAAATGCTGTGGCACCAAGGTTAAGAGACATAAAGTAGATTTAATGTTTCAGTGGAGAGATGCGCGCTGCATGTGTAACCGTGCTGTGTTGTATGTACGATCGGTGCCTGTCTATATATGTACCTGTCATGCACACAATGCATGCACAACCGTGCCTGTGTTGCAGGTAGAGCGGTGCTTCTCGGATGTACCTGCCATACACACTGAGGAGCTGCAGTTGAGCCTTGCACTGATGGAGCTGCATTTGAGCGCTGCACTGTTTCTTGGTCCTCGTACTGTGGTTATAAAAACGGCTTGTAAGTTTATTTGGTGCAGTTGTAGAAACAAAGCAAATGTAAGCATACAGATTTTGCTTGTTTAGGTATTTTTATTACTCAGCTGGAAAATATTATAAGGGGATAGGTTTGTTTGTAAATGTTTGCAGCCTTTCTTATGAAGTTGGATGGTGTACAATACACCATGCGTCTCTGCTGCGACACAGGAGAGATGAAAAGAGCTGAAAGCTAGAGAGCCACCACAAGGTGAACCAAACCTGTTTTGGCGGGGCGTTAGTAGTGCTTCTGGTTACCGCACAACCGAGTTTCTACTCAACAGGCCACACCGAAATGCGTCTCGAGGATTCTAGCCGTGACACTGCAGACTCACAACCATGCTTTTGACCTTGTCCTGGCATCGTGATGTTCGTTCTCTGCTTGAATAACGTGCCTTCCACAGCCACCCTACTGTGCGCGTAGCAAAGGAGCAACGCCAGCTGATAAAGTGCTTTTTCTACTACTAAAAGTGTGGCCCTCGTTGCATGACTTCCATGCGTTTGACAGTGGCTCTTTGGTACAGAACCGTGGTTGCAGAGAGTTCTTGCCCGTGCTTTTAAGGACAGTGTCTCTTGGATCGGTCATTGATTGCCTCACAAAGTAAACAGTGAGGGTTCACATCTGAATCCAATTCTGTTATGTTTCTGTAGTAAACGCACGAACGTGACTCTGCCTAATACTCAAGTATGCCTCCATGGGCTTCTCGTCCGTGCCTCTCCGTCTAAACGAGTCGACGGAATCATTCAGAAAACAGACACAAGCGAACATGACTCTATATAATACTACATGATGCCTTTGTGGATTTGATGCCCGTGTCTACGACCCTTATCACTAAAATACAGAAAGTCACAAACGCACATAACCGTGGCTGCAGAGACTTTATCAAGAAAGAAGCGTGACGCAACTCAGTACGGAACCGTGTCTGTATGGACTTCACGTCTGTGCTTTTAAATACAAGGAAATAAGCTTTTAAAATCAGTGTCTCTCATATAGGCAATTCTGTGCTTCATAGAGTAAACGCCCGTGGCTGTGCGTAAGACAAAGGTTCAGTTCCGTGGGCTAGACGCCCGTGCATCTTCGTCTGATCGAGTCTCACAGGCGAGCATGGCTCTGTGTAATACCATCGACCATGCGCAATAAACGCATGATTGTGACCCTGCCTATTACTAAAGTATGCCTTCATGGGCTGCTCGTCCGTGCTTCTCCGTCTGAACGAGTCGACTGAATCATTCGGAACACAAACACAAGTGAACATGACTCTATTTAATAGATTTGACGCCCGTGGCTGTGACCCTAATGACTGAAACACTGAAACACAGAGAGTGCAAGACCGTGCTTTTAAAAAACGCGTAACAGCGGTGACATCTGCAATTATGTCCCTGCACTGTGCCTAACCGTACCTCATGTGCATAACCGTGCTTGCGATGCGTGTCCAACCGTACTTCATGTGCCTTCACGCGGTGCTTCTATGATGCAAAGATTTCAAACACAACGGGTCACGGTTGTGTTTGTGTTTCTGTTTTACAAATGCATATAGTGCCTGGCAGCAGGTTTCCGGCGTTTCCTGTGAAAGAATTACGTCTTTACGTGCTACTGAAGCACATGGAATCACGGGCGTGCCTGTGTGGAATGTAGAACAGTGCATGTCGTATCACTTCACGGCCGTTGTGTGGTTCGTGGCAAACCATGCGTTTGGCATGGTCGTGCCTGTGTGACAGGTAGAACAGTGCGCCTCGAATCACTTTTCTATGAAGTCATGATCGTCTGTGTGTTTGCTAACAAACCGTGCTTCACTGAATCATTTGGAACACAAACGCTAGCACAAGCAAGCATGACTCTATATAATACCACACGATGCCTTTGCGGATTTGACGCCGTTTCCTATGAGCCTTATCACTGAAACAGAGAAAGTCACAAGTGTACATAGCCGCGGCTGCAGAGACTTGAAGCCCTTTTAGTTAATGAAATGTACGGCATGAGCAAAAGACCGTTTAGCCATCGACCGAAATACCAAGTTCGCTGTTGGCAAGGTTACAGATTGAGCAAAAAAGGTACGAGCATTGTTTCAGCACACCTACGTAAATTCCAAACCGGAAAGTGGTGGGAACATCTCACTCCAGCATTGTTTTCAGCACTTACAAGTGAATGGATCCTTTAAATCCAGGTGCTCAACACATGCGTGCCTTAGATCCAAGTTCCCGTGGTTGCAACTTGGCAACAACCTAAGGCAAACATGTTTAGAAGCCTTTTTGTCCCACTGAAGCACGTCTTGTTGCTGTTTGTAGAATTCTTCTGTGAAGTGTTCCTGAAGAAGAAACTTGATCCTCATAGTCTGTAGCTGTGCTGCATTGAGAACAAAGAATGTTGCAAATCGAATGCTTTTGTCGCATTGAACATAGCTTTCCAGCGTCAGTGACTTCAAACGAACGTCATGATGGTGCTTGCAAGAACAGTCGTTCGCAAGACTTTCTTCATTAGAGGCTATTTCCTGAATAAACATGAATATTTGAAATGGTTAAGCTCGATAAAGAGTGATTCTGCTGGAGAGCAAGTGAAGGATAAGTCTATAACCTCTGTTGTAATAAAAGCTTTCTTTTTAGTTTTGTCCTAATACTCGTCCATGACTATATACACCTTTGTCCATTACATACAATGTATTTCCTTTTTGTTGAATGGAGTTCTGCACCATGCATGGTATGTGTTTTACAATTTGTGTGAGAAGCATCACCTCGATATACAAGTTTTCCAAGCTTCGGAAGTGTTCCACCAAGGAAAAGACTGCGTGCAGGTCATAATCCATGCTGATAGACAACGTCTTGATAGAATGAACCGCTGTGGATGTGCTGACTGTCGGCAAACACTTCATGTAGAATAAAACATAATATTAGTAGAGTAAAGGTTGAATTGCATGGAACTTGTTCGTACCAATGAATGGAGGTGAAAGTATTGTTGAAAGTCAGTACCTGAATAATTATACGGTCATTTGTGATGCCGGATTCACAGAAAATATTAGATAATTTGCCCATGACCTGCAGTTTAGGTGCAGAGGTGATAACTATCCGCAACTTTTTGCAATCACCATCACAAAGCAACCGTTGAAGTGACGAGGCCTCTTCCATAACAATTTTCCCATAGTAACCAGAAATGCCGATGCTTATAAGGTTAGGTGAGTTTATTCTAATGGAATGGTGCCTGACTGTCCAAACAAGCATCAGAGACTCAAGTGTAGGAGAAGTAGAGCTGATGATGCTTTGTAATGAGACGTCTGATACATCAACATCTACTAGCGAGAGTCTCCTGAGCAGTGGTAGTTTAAGCACCCGTACATAATTGTCTGGTAACTTGCAAAGAGCAAAGGCGATGGTTTGGAGAGAGGAGGAAATCTGAGGGTTTAATGCTGGTGGTGATGGCATGAGCGAAGGGCACAAGAATGGCCCTATGTCATGTTGTCTCAAGCATGGTGGGAACAGGTAGTAAAACTCGAGCACCTGGAGATTGTTCAGTCTTGGGGATCGAAGCCAGTCGTCGACCGTGGAGTGCCTGCAGTCGAGGTAGGACGCCGGAATGCAGAGGCGGCGAACTGCACTCTGACGCCCGGAGAGGATGGCCTCTGGAAGGTACGAATCATCATAGGAATTATCTTCACCGACATGTTCTCCTCTAAAAAAAGTTCCAGTGTATGTTACGCGGACGAGTTCCTCCGGTGTGGCGGAGTTCGCGGTGACCAACTCGAAATGTACTTGATCTAGAGGGTTAAAAAGACGTGGGACAGGGATCTCACGGCAGTCCAGATTCAGAGGAGCGGCGCGCCAAACAGGGCGCCACCGACGTGCGAGGATTTGAGTGCGAACGCCTTCCTTAGTGGACAGACGGGATATGATCTCACCGAGGACACCGTCCGGGAGGTCGCTGATGCGGTCGGGACCAGACTGCTCTTCTTGATCCTCGGATCCAGTAGGCGCACCCTCGCCGCTTCCAGCCGCTACCGCCAAACCACCAGAGGAAGGCGTCGCCAGTGGTGCGAGCCTCGCCCTCTTGGTGCTTGGGGCACCGGAGTTGACCTCCATCTCCGTTTCATTGATGGGATCGCGCCGCCTGCGAGCGCCGCTTTATGTGGTGTGGATCTGGGCAGTCCAAGAAAGAGGGTGTGGCTAGGGTTTCGAGACGCCGTCCGTCCGCCTTAAATAGCCGGAGCCTGGCCTCTGGCGACGACCCAGACTGGCGTCACCGGAGGAGACGTCCGTCGGACCCTTGGGTTTCCGTGGCGTCGCCACGTGGCGTTCACACCCGAATACGTGGAGACGCCCGTCGAAACGATGTGTTTCCGCAATCAACGCACGAACGTGGCTCCGCACAAAACACAAGCATGCCTCCATCGCCATCCCGACGGTGCCTGTCCTGGTAATATAGTCAACGGATGCATTTGGAACACAAAGAGACACCAAGGTGACTCTGGATAATTACACGTCATGCGTTTGTGAGTTTGACAACCGTGCCTGTGACCTGAAACACTGACACACAAAAAGTCGTCTTCGTGCGTAAAGGATCGTGACGCTACTAAACATACAAAGTCGCCTTTCGTGCATTTGAGTTAAAAATCTTACAACGAAAACAATTGTAACAAGGACAGTCGCCCGATTCTACTAGGTTTTCGTAATAAACGCACAAACGTGACTCCGGGTAGGAACGAACCATGCCGCCGTGGGCTGGACGTCCGTGCCTCTCCTTTTGACCGAGTCCACCGACTCATTCGGAACACAATCAGAAAACCTTTGTGCGTGACTCTATATAATAGCACGCCATGCCTTCGAGGGATGTATGCCCGTGCTTGTGACCCTTGACACTGAAACACAGATAGCCACGAACGTCGACGTCTTTATCAAGAAAGAAGCGTGACGCAACTCGGTACTGAACCGTGTCTGTATGGACTTAACGTCTATGCTTTTAAATACAAGGAAATGAGCTTTTAAAATTAGCGTCTCTCATATAGGCAATTCCGTGCCTCATAGAGTAAACGCCCGTGGCTGTGCGTAAGACAAAGGTTCAGTTCCGTGGGCTAGACGGTCGTGCATCTCCGTCTGGTCGAGTCTCACAGGCGAGCATGACTCTATGTAATACCATCGACCATGCGCAATAAACGCATGATTGTGACCCTGCCTAATACTAAAGTATGCCACCATGGGCTTCTCGTCCGTGCCTCTCCGTCTGAACGAGTCGTCTGAATCATTCGGAACCCAAACACAAGCGAGCATGACTCTATATAATACCACACGATGCCTTTGTGGATTTGACGCCTGTGCCTGTGACCCTAATGACTGAAACACAGAGAGTCACAAACGTACATAACCGTGGCTGCACAGAGTGCTAGCCCATGCCTTCGTGGGCGTCACGTGCGTGCCTCTCTTTCCTACCGAGTCCACCGTGCTTCCGGCGTCGAACAGATTCTTCTAGTGAATGTGTGCCGTAAATAATTAAAGCACTGAGGGGCACGCCCGTGCCTGGTCTGCGTGTGCAACAGTGCATTTCGTACCTTGAAAGTCGTGGTTTTATTTAATGTTTCAAGCACCCATCTACCATTGACTTGCTACAAGTAGTACTTAACCCGGGCCCTCCTGTCAGAAAGAAAAATAGAAGAAGTAATTAATCTGGACCCCTCCGCTCCTCGTCGTGGGTATTTAAGTCGTTTCGTGGATTGACAGGCTAGTCCATTTCTCCAGATCCATCGTCTGTCCAGATCCACGCCACATATAGCGGCGCTCGCAGGCGGCGCGATCCCAGCAATGGAGACGGAGATGGAGGTCTACTCCGGTGCCCCGAGCACCAAGAGGGCGAGGCTCGCGCCACCGGCGACGCCTTCCTCTGGTGGTTTGGCGGTAGCGGCTGGAAGCGGCGAGGGTGCGCCTACTGGATCCGAGGATCAAGAAAAGAAGTCTGGTCCGGACCGCATCAGCGACCTCCCGGACGCCATCCTTGGTGAGGTGATCTCCCGTCTATCCACTAAGGAAGGCGTTCACACTCAAATCCTCCCACGTCGGTGGCGTCCTTTATGGCGCACCGCTCCTCTCAATCTCGACTGCAGTGAGATCCCTGTCGGTCGTCTTTTTAAGCCCCTAGAAACAGTTCATATCGACGTACTGTCCATGCTCCCCAGTAAGGATGTCATTCGCATTAGATATTTTGGAACTCGGTGTAGTTTTCAACCTGGCGTTGATGGTTCGTGCCTTCCGGAAGCCATCCTCTCCGGTCATGGGGGCACAGTTCATCGTCTCTGCATTCCGGCGTGCTACCTCCACTGCAAACCCTCTACAGTTGACGCCTGGCTTCGATCCCCAAGACTGAAGAATCTCCAGGTTCTCGAGTTCTATTACATGTTCCCAGGTTTTGTGGGAAAAACCATCACACTACCACACGAAATCTCTTCGTCCGCGCCCTCACCGCCGACTTCCACGCTGCTGTTTTCCTCCTCACTGCACACCGTCACATTTGCTCTTTGCCAGATACCTGATAAGTATGCACGATCATTTAAACTTCCACTCCTCAAGAGGCTTTCGTTTTTGGAAGTTGATATATCAGACGTCTCACTGCAAAGCATAATCAGCCATGGTTGCCCTGCCCTCGAGTGGCTCCTGCTTGTTTGCAATAACTTGGACCACTGCATCATAATAAACTCAGGCAAAGTTGAAGTCATCTGTATCCTTTGTGAGAATGGTGAACTCGTTGTTGAGGATGCGCCCTCACTTAAACGATTGATTCACGATATTCAGAGCCGGCACTTGCAGATAACTGTCTTTTCTGCACCTAAGCTTGAGTGTTTGGGTAATTTTTATGAAGGATTTCCTGAATCCAAGATTGTTTTTGGCTCTACAGTTATCGAGGTACTCACCTTTTGCACTATACTCTTTACTTGCATTCCTTGCAGTGCCGAAGTTTCATGTCACGCGACCTTTTATCCAGCTAATTTTATGATATGTGCTTGTCGCAGGCTTTGTCTGTAGTCAGCCTATCAATGGCGGTTCAATCTGTGAAGACCCTGCTTATCCACATGTCATTAAATCTGAACAAGGTTGTTGCCTTGATGCGATGCTTTCCTAGCCTAGAGAACCTGTTTATCGAGGTAACGATTTCCAGACACATTGAAAGCACATACAATGCATAGCGTACTATATTCGAGGCCTCTATCTCCCTTTGTAGTCCTCGAGTATTCTCACTCTTCATGCATTTTCAGGGAGGAGTATGCCGCGAGGAAGGTGTAACAAATAAGTGGCGCCACAAGCACCGGGTGTTTCTCAAACAGCATGACATTCGCCTGAAGACAGTAACGCTGGAAAAATATGTACACTGCAACAAAAACATTGAATTTGCAACGTTCTTTGTTCGGAACGCAAAGGAGTTAGAGACTATGAGGCTTAAGTTTCTCTCCCCCCCAGACAACATCACTGAAGGATTTTATGAACATCAAGAAGAGGTGCTTCAATGGGGCAACAAGGCTTCTAGACGTGCTCGTCTTATATTGTCAGGGTATTGTAGGCATATGAACTTGGATTTAAAAGTACACATCTGGACAAACCAGTGTCCAATCATGGATTTGCCGGATCCATTGACCTGGTTGGATGTTGAAAACGGTTATCCGGCTGTCAGAGATAGGTGTTGTTGCGTGCTTTCCAGTTTGGACTTCGAGCTTGTACTTTATCCATTGTCTGTAAGGTTGTCAGGAACTTGTTTTTGTGCTCTTCAGCCGTGAAGCAACTCACAAGCTCAAAAACTATCAAGTTTTCATGTTTTTGTGCACCGTCTGTATGTTTGGATTTCCTTTTGTGAATAGAGCGAGCGACTAAAATCATCTGGAACACGCAGTCACGTGTGATGTGACGGCCGTGCCTCTCCAAATAACTCGTTAGCTGAAGTATTTTACAATACAGAGGCGGGCGTGCCTCTTGTACCTGTAAGACTGTGCGTCTGTTGTCACTGCACGACACTTCCTTTGTGCATGTCCGTGACTCTGTGGTGAACGTTTTGGGTGGAAACACGCTGCACAGTCTAGAACATAGTGTCTTGTAGAACCATGAGAGTGCTGTTTCTGCAAATCGAGACGTGCTTGTCGTGGAACCGCTGTGCTTGTGCTTTGCTTAAAAGCGTCACCATCCATCTTCTTCTACTCCGATCCAACTATCTGGCCATCAGAGCAAGAGCAAGACGGTGAGAGATCGGCCATGGAGGCGATTCAGGCGACCACCGTACGTCTTATCGAGGTGGTCAGGGAGAGCAACCCGCAGCCCAACGCGCTGCAGCGCCTCCAGGGGCTGCTGATGTCTGCCATGGCGCATTCCTTCTTCGACACCAGCTTCGCCGCCTGGCTCAAGGGTGACTAGAAGACTTCATCCACAAGTTCAGCTTCGCCAACAGCAAGGTGAAGGACCTGACTGCTCGCCTCCATTCCATGCGTCGCCTCCGTAAAGGCCGAGCCTCTACCTCGGCTTCTGCGACCCGGCTCGCCGGCCTCCATGGGAACGATCTCTTTCGCGTGCTGATGGCCCTGCAGCTCCCGGTCGGCACGCCACCGGAGGAACACCTGGAGGTCGCTCTCGCCGCGCAGTGCCTCATCATGCATGATGACATCGACAAGTTCAGCCAGATCTACGGACAAATTGTTTACGAGGACACCTGCAGCGCCGTCCACGAGTCGACCATGGCGGCCTACTTCGACCACAGGCAAACTTTGGCGAAGCTCGTTCAGGAGCACATCCACCTCGCCGACGCCGCCCCCACTTCTCGTCCAACCTCTGGACCATCAAGGGCACAAGCCCGGGCGCCTTGATTAGGTCCTTTCCTTGGCTCTCTGTTCATTTGCTGCAAGCCACATCCCACATGCTTGGAGGCAAGTTCTATATATTTATGCTAGCTACTACTACTTTTGAGTTTCCAGTGACCCAGTCGATCTATCATGATCAGGACTTCTATTTATTGTGTGTGCTCTACTATAAATTTGACTCTAATATTGTATGCCTGTCGTTAATTTCCATTATTAATTAATACCATCGGTCGTTTAGTATTACCAACTTAGTTTATCTCTTGTAGTCCACTTTTTATGCATCTCTCTATATGCGTGCGCATGTATAATCTGTTTCATTTGTGGTGATGTTAATCTACATGCCTCCTCGTGCCTCTTGTACCTGTAAGACTGTGCGTCTGTTATCACAGCACGACACTTCCTCTGTGTATGTCCATGACCCTGTGGTGAACGTTTGGGTGGAAACATGGTGCACAGCCTAGAACATAGCGTCCTGTAGAATCACGACAGTGCTGTTTCTGCAAATTGAGACGTGCTTGTCGTGGAACCACTGTGCTTGTGCTTTGTTTAAAAGCGTGCCGTCGCTATCTTTTAAATACAAGGAAATATAGATAGCCACGAACGTCTACGCCTTTTATATCGAATAATATACGTAACATCAAGAAAGAAGGATGACGCAACTCAATACGGAACCGTGTCCGTAGGGAGTTCACGTCCGTGCTTTTAAATACAAGGAAATAAGATTTTAAAAACAGCGCCCCTCGCATAGGCCATTCCGTGCCTCACAGAGAAAACGCCTGTGGCTGTGCGTAAGACAAAGGTTCAGCTCTGTGGGCTAAATGCCTGTCCATCTCCGTGAGCCTATGTAATACCATCGACCATGCCTTTTGAGCGCTTCAAAAACAGCGTCTCTCTAATCTGCCACTCATTGCCTCACAAAGTAAACAGCGAGTGTTCATATCAGAACCCAATACTGTTCGGTTTGCGCAATAAACGCATGAATGTGACTCTCTCTAATACTAAAGTATGCCTCGATGGGCTTCTCACCCGTGCCTCTCCATCTAAACGAGTCGACGGAATCATTCGGAAAACAGACACAAGCGAACATGACTCTATATAATACCACACGATGCCTTTGCGTAAGACAAAGGTTCAGCTCTGTGGGCCAAACGCCTGTGCATCTCCGTCTGATAGAGTCACGGGCTAGCGTGAGTCTATGTAATAATACTACCGACCATGCCTTTGAGCGCTTCATGCCCGTGCCTGTGTCCAGCTTGAGCTTGTCATAACGTATGTGTCCAGCTTGAGCTTGTCGTACTGAAGGTCGAGCTTCGCCTTCGCCTTCTCATCCATAGGATTGATGGAAGTCTCAAATAAAGCAACAACACCAAGCATCCAACAACAAGTCAAGACAGTTTCAAGTTGAAGGAAGTCTCAAATAACCGCTGGGGCAACAGCAAAACAAGCCCCAAACATAACAAGTTCATTTCACAGCGATACATGGCCCATTTACTGAACCTAGATATATATAGATAGATAGGTACGGTAATACACGACAAGTACTTGGAAACAAGAGCTAACATACCAAGTTCATTTCACATCGAAACATGGCCCAGCCAGTTCTAAATGAGGTTGATGGTGATCATCATCCTCAAGTCACGGCGACGGGTGTTCGCAACAGTGAGTAGGATGCCCTGACCTACCCGAAGATTCTTGCCATGAAGGAACTTCTTCCACCCCGCCCGGTTGAAGACAGTGCGACCGTCCGTGTCCACTGCGTAGGCACAGGTGGTGATGGAGCCCGTTCTGGTAAGGCGTAGTCCAGCAGCCATGCCTTCTTCATGCGTCTCGATGCCACAACTAACAGATAACCTCTTAGGTAATTTCTGAAAACAGTTGATATGATATATGAGCATGTCACGTGCAATTATCAGCAAATCATACACTTGAAGACACATATATCATTGGATTCAACACTGAGCATATATATCATCACATCACTACACTAGACGCTAATCATCAAATTACTACAGTAATTAAGCATATCATTAGTTTACTACGTACACTAACCATATCATCGCATATTACTACACTACATAAGGATATATCGCATTACTACAACACATGCATACCATAAAAAATTCTGCACTAAATGAATTCTACACATGGCATATCATCACAGTACTACAACATGCATATCATATCAACTAGTACAGTTATTAAGCATGCATATCATGTAATTACCACAGTAAGTAACATACCATGAGATGCTGTTTAACATTCGTCCTTGTGAGGCGGGTCACGAATGGCATCCCGACGTAGTCTTCACGTAGCGGAAGCATGTCCCAGAGGTTGCACGTTTCATCGCCGCTCAGCCTCAGTCTTTGGGCATAGAGTGCTTCATCAAGTGTGTTCTCATCATCATCTGAATCCTCACCATCGTCCTCTTCATGAACTTCATCATCACTATCAGAAATCAAATTCAGATAGATAACAGAAATCCTGGGCCTTTCTCCTCTGAAGGAGAAGCTGATCAATTCACCCCCACTAAGACGCAAGCGGGCGATGAACGATCCCATTCATCTCCTCCAATCTGGGTTATCGTTCGCCCCTTATCGACCTGCATAGTGTACGGCCCCCCAAGAGCGTCGAAGGTCACGGTGTCTCCGACGAGCTCATTGAATGCCAATCTCACATTGCATGGGACGATCTGTGCAAGATAAAAACAAATAACAAACACAATGCATTAGTGGAAATAGCAATAAAAAACAAAATTAATGAACTGTCAGAAGGTTCATATAAATTGTTACCGCTGCAAAAACAAAAGTAGGCTGGAAGTAGATGCCGAACAGCGTGGCAGTACAAAGGCTGGTCCGGCACCGTGACTTGCACAGTCGACACGGTGCTTCCTCCATTCTACAAAGAACATATTGAACTCTAAGTTGAATTGTACGCTACCATAGTACAATACACGGTGCTTCCTCTCTTTTCCCTCGTACGGCTCAGATCCTACACTACGACATCCATCAATCTATCAAAGAACCATCATATCCATCAACAAATCATCTACCGCATGTATCAAATAAAATTTCTGGATCAGATCCGCGCCCGGAGGGAGACGCATGCGGTTTGGGAAGGGAAGAAGATTCGCGAGGGGGATGAGGGGAGATCTCACCTACTTGCCGGAGTTGGCGGCGGCCGCGCAGATCCGGCGGCGAAGAGATGCGTCGTCGGGAGCTGGCGGCGGCGGCGCTTCTCGAGCAGGGGACGAAGAAGTTGAAAATGATGTGGAGTACTAGGTGCACTTAGCCAAATGTGGTACATGTGGTGGCGCATTTGTGTGGATGACAAGGGGACCCCACGTGTCGGTACCCACAGAAAAAAATTGGCATTTCCAACTGCCTCACGGGGATTCGAACCAGGGCCGTGCGGTGTGAGGTAAAGGTCTAGCCAGTTCGGCTGATGCAGTATGTTCGGCCGAACCAATTTGCCTTTCCTTAAGACATTTATCCAGACACAGACACACAAAAAAAAACCATGCACCGAGGTTGTGCTCCATGTGTGGCATAAGTGGTCCTGTGAAGTTGCAACTAGGACCAATGTTGATATATGTTGTTATTAGCTAGGGTACCAACACAATTTATTGAGGAGATGCCCATCGGACCACTGGGTTTCCGGAGCAACGGCATGTGGCGTTCACAGCCGAATCTGAGGAGACGCCCGTCGAACCGTTGGGTTTCCCCAATAAAGGCACGAATGTCATGCAACGAAAACAATTCTAACAAGGACAGTCGCCCGAATCTATTAGGTTTCCGTAATAAATGCACAAACATTACTCCGAGTAAGAACAAACTATGCCTCCGAGGGCTTGATGTCCATGCCTCTCCTTTTGACCGAGCCCACCGACTCATTCGGAATACAATCAGAAAACCCTTGTGCATGACTCTGTATAATAGCATGCCATGCCTTTGAGGGCTGTATGCCCGTGCTTGTGACCCTTGACACTGAAACACAGACAGCCACGAACGTCAACGCCTTTATCAAGAAAGAAGCGTGACACAATTCAGTACGGAACGGTGTCTGTATGGACTGCACGTTCATGCTCTTAAATACAAGGAAATAAGCTTTTAAAAACAGCGTCTCTATTATAGGCCAATCCGTGCCTCGTAGAGTAAACGTCTGTGGCTGTGCGTAAGACAAAGGTTCATCTCCGTGGGCTAAACGCCCGTGCATCTTCGTCTGATAGAGTCACAAGCTAGCGTGACTCTATGTAATACCACCGACCATGCCTTTGAGCGCTTCATGCCCGTGCCTGTGACCCGAAACACTGAATCAAGGATGAGGCGGTTGCCGTGGGTTTCCGCCATAAACGCACGAACGTGATCCCATGTAAAGCATAACCATGCTTGTCTGGGCTTCATGGCGGTGCCTGTGCTCGCGGATAGTTCAACGGATTCATTTGGAGCACGTAGACAAACTAACGTGATTCTACGCAATGGCACGCCGTGAGTTTCTGGTACTCACGACCGTGCGAGCAATATACCAGACCAGCGTCTCTCGAATAAGCCATTCCGTGCCTCACTGAGTAAACAGTGGGTGTTCTCATCTGAACCAATTCCGCTGGGTCTCCGCAATTAAAGAACGAACGTGGCTGTGCGTAAGACAAAGCTTTGCCTTTGTGGGCTTAACGACCGTGCTTCTTCATCTGATCGAGTGGACGGAATCATTCGGAACACAAAGACAGGCGAGCGTGACTCTATATAATACAATACCATGCCTTTGAGGACTGTACGTCCGTGCCTGTGAACCTTAACACTGTGACACATACAACGACAAATCTCCACGCTTCTATCAAATAATATACGTAACATCAAGAAAAAATTGTGTCCGTAGAGAGTTCATATCTTGTGAACTTTTATTAACAAGAGTTCGTGTCCATAATACCACCGACCATGCCTTTGAGCGTTTTATGCCTGTGACCCTTAACACTAAACGCCCTTGTGTCTCCGTCTGATAGAGTCATAGGCTAGCGTGACTCTATGTAATACCAGTGACTATGCCTTCCTGTGACCCGAAACACTGAAACAAAGAAAGGCAGGAATGTCCACGCCTTCATCTGTGCACAAGACATGACTCTAGTTGGTTCAAAAACTTTGGCTGCAGAGACTTCACATCCGTGCTTACGTCTCTAGAACTGGCCATTACGTTAATGTTCATCTGTACCCATAAACTTGGAATGAACGTGACCCAGGAAAGTAAAACACACTTGTTATCAAAGTTACTGACGACACGAGGTAATGGATGACAAAATAAGAAACTTTTAGTGCACTACTTAACAGCTTTAGATACGAGGATCAGGGTCACTGCTGTCTACTTAGTCCGGCGAGACTTCTTTTTTGGTTGCTCGGCGCGAAGTTCCTCGATCTGTTTCTTCATAACGTATGATTCCAGCTTCAGCTTATCGCGCTGAAGTTCGAGCTGCGCCTTCTCATCCATCAGAAGTGCAATGATGGCTTTATTCTCTTCGTCCAACTTCGTGGATATCTTCACGAAGTCTTCCACAGTATTGAATAGGTTCTTCAGCTGGTCAAAGGAGAACATGTCAGATTGATGGCAGGACGCATCCTCATCAACATTAGGATGAAGCTCACCACAATGATCCATGTTTCACAACTAAATCAAGTAGCCGAAAGAAAGAAAAAAATGAATGAAGCTGAAGCAGAGCGAACTCATAGATGAGGAACCCTCGCCAGCCAAGATCTTCTCTTGCGACTGGACATGGCGCTGTGGAGGAGTCTCCTTCTACACAGTCGTGGCTGAGAGTGTCAGGATAGAGAACAGCAAGAGGAGTGGATGGCCTGGAGGCGGACAAAAGGACGAAGGGGATGTGGCTAGGGTTTCAAGACTCCGTCTGGCTTATTCATGTTTCACAACTAAACCAAGTAGCCGAAGGAAAGAAAAAACAAATGAAGCGGAAGCAGAGTGAACTTACAGATGAGGAACCCTCGTCAGCCTGGATCTCCTGCAGTGTCTGGACACTGGGTTCCACAGTAGTCTCCTCCTCACCAGCCATGGCGGAGAGGGTCAGGATAGAGAGCAGCAGGAGGAATGAATGGCCTGGCGGCAGGCAGAGGATGGTAGAGTGTGTGGCTAGGGTTTTGAAACTCCATCCATCCACCATAAATAGCCGGAGCCTGGCCTCGGGCGATGAGCCAGAGCGGCGTCACCGGAGGAGACGTCCGTCGGACCCTTGGGTTTCCGTGGCGGCGCCACGTGGAGTTCACACCCGAGTAGGTGGAGATGCCCGTCGAAACATTGTGTTTCTGCAATCAACGCACGAACGTGGCTCCGCGTAAAACACAAGCATGCCTCCCTCGACATCCCGACCGTGCCTGTCTGGGTAATATAGTCAACGGATGCATTTGGAACACAAAGAGACACGAAGGTGACTCTGGATAATTACATGACATGCGTTTGTGGGCTTGACAACCGTGCCTGTGACCTGAAACACTGACACAGGTAAAGGACAGTGACGCTACTAAACATATAAAGTCGCCTTCGTGCATTTGTGGGCTTGACAACCGTGCCTGTGACCTGAAACACTGACACACAAAAAGTCGTCTTCATGCATTTGAGTTAAAATAATACAACGAAAACAATTCTAACAAGGACAGTCGCCCAAATCTATGAGGTTTCCGTAATAAACGCACAAACGTGACTCCGAGTAAGAACAAACTATGCCTCCGAGGGCTTGACGTGCATGCCTCTCCTTTTGACCGAGCCCACCGACTCATTCGGAATACAATCAGAAAACCTTTGTGCGTGACTCTATATAATAGCACACCATGCCTTTGAGGGCTGTATGCCCGTGCTTGTGACCCTTGACACTGAAACACACGCAGCCACGAACATCGACGCCTTTATCAAGAAAGAAGCGTGACACAATTCAGTACGGAACCGTGTCTGCATGGACTGCACATCTGTGCTCTTAAATACAAGGAAATAAGCTTTTAAAAACAGTGTCTCTCTTATGGGCCAATCCGTGCCTCGCAGAGTAAACGTCCGTGGCTATGCGTAAGACAAAGGTTCATCTTCGTGGGCTAAACGCCCGTGCATCTTCGTCTGATAGAGTCATAGGCTAGCGTGAGTCTATGTAATACCACCGACCATGCCTTTGAGCACTTCATGACCGTGCCTGTGACCCGAAACACTGAATCAAGGATGAGGCGGCTGCCGTGGGTTTCCGCTATAAACGCACGAACGTGACCCCACGTAAAACGCAAGCATGCCTATCTGGGCCGCCATACCGTCCCTCTCCTGGTGATAGAGTCAACGGAATCATTTTGAACGGATCCCTCCACTCTTCTCCCCTTCCCTCCCATCCCCAGTTATGTTTCGACGGGTGTCTCCTCATATTCGGGTGTGAACGCCACGTGGCGCTGCTCCAGAAACCCAAGGGTCCGACGGGCGTCCCCTCCGGCGGCGCCGCTCTGGCTCGTCTCCCGAGGCCAGGCTCCGGCTATTTAAGGCGAACGGACGGTGTCTCGAAACCCTAGACACACCCTTTTCCTTGGTCTTTTCAGATCCACGCCACATATAGCGGCGCTCGCAGGCAGCGGGATCCTAGCAACGGAGACGGAGATGGAGATCCACTCCGGTGCGCCATGCACCAAGAGGGCGAAGCTCGCGCCATCGGCGACGCCGTCCTCTGGTGGCTCGGCGGTAGTGGATGGAAGCGGCGAGGACCGCATCAGCGACCTCCCAGACGCCATCCTCGGTGAGGTCATCTCCCGTCTCTCCACTAGGGAGGGCATCCGCACTCGGATTCTCGCACGTCGTTGGCGTTTTGTTTGGCCGACCGCTCCTCTAAATCTTGACTGTCGTGAGATCCCTGTCGCTCGTCTTTTTAACGTCCTAGAAATAGTTCATGTCGAGATCATCGGTAGGGTCTCTACCTACAGCGAGGAGCTTGCTCGTATACGATACAACGGAACTTGGCATCAGGGAAAAACAGTTCCTGGTGATGGTTCTTGCCTTCCAGAGTCCATCCTCTCCAGCCATGTGGGCGCAGTTCTCCGCCTTTGTATACCGGCGTGCTACCTCCAATGCAGACCCTCTACTGTCCACGCCTGGCTTGAGTCCCCCAGATTGAACAATCTCCAGGTGCTTGAGTTTTACTACCTGTTTCCACGATTTGTGAAAGAAACTGTCAAACTATCGCACACATGCTATTCATCTACGCCCTCACTACCGAAGTCCGTCTTTCGGTTTTCCTGTTCTCTGTGCACCATGAGCTTCGTGTGTTGCAAGATACCAGACCATTATGTAGAGGTACTTGAACTACCACTGGTCAAGAGACTTTCGCTTGTTGAGGTTGATATATCAGACTTCTCGTTGCAAAGCATGATCAACTCTAGTTGCCCTGCACTCGAGTGCCTGCTTCTTGTTTGCAATAGAGAAAGGCATCAGATCACAATAAATTCCCCTAACCTTGTAAGCATCGGCATCCGTGGTGAGAAAGGAAAATTCATCATCGAGGATGCCCCCTCACTTCAAACGTAGATCCACGATCTCCAGAGCAATAACATGGAGGTATTCATCGTCTCTGCACCCAAACTGGAGACATTGGGCAAATTCAGGATCTCGCTTGACTCCACAGGTCTTATGGTACTAACATTTCACAATAATTCCATCTGCATTTCCTTGATAAAATAGTTTCATGTCATCCAACCTTTTGTTCTAATAATTTTATGTTTTATTTTCTATGTTATGTGAAGGGTTTGGCGACGGCCAGCCTATCTACAATGCGGCAATCTGTCAAAACCTTGTTTTTGGCCATGACTTATCAAGTGGACCTGGTCATTCACTTGCTTAAGTGCCTTCCAAATCTGGAGAACTTGTTTGTTCAGGTGATGATTTTCACGCCCAATGAAAACGTCATACCGTGCATAGTGGAGCACTCCTTGCATCTCAAAAAGCTTATCTCACATTTTGTTTGCAATGGATACACCCTATGTCTAGGCATGTTTTTTTATTATTATACATACATCCGTATCTAGGGAAATGTTCGACGAACTGATTGGGACGGGGGTCATGGAATTTATCGTTCATTTTGTCCTTCCATAGATCTTGAGTATCTTTCAACCTTTATGTGTTTTCAGGGAGGAAACGTTCCTGATGGTGCAAGAAATTTTTGGCGTCGCAAGCACCGTGCGTTTCTCAAAGAACACATCATTCATTTAAAGACAGTAACTCTGGAAGATTATGAAAAAAGCGGGAAGAACACTGAGTTTGTGAGGTTCTTTATTCTAAAAGCAACGCAGCTAGAGACCGCGAGGATTAAGTTTCGCTTTCCCTCAGACTTCACGCAAGAATTTTACGAACAACAACAGAAGTTGTTCCTGTGGGATAATAAAGTTTCCAAATGCGCCCATCTCAAGTTATCAGCATGCTGCAATCATCTGTGCTTGGATTTGAAACACAGGCGTGTTGAATGCCTAGATTTGTCAGATCCGTTCACTTGTGCCTGCTGGACATAGGGATGTAGTTAGTTCCTCAAGCTAGTACAGTTAGATGTTGTTGCGCGAATCTGATTCTGTGTTATGTCTAAACATGGCTGAAGCCTTTTGCACCGTTTTGTAAGCTTGTTATAACAATGCTTTTGTGCTATGCACCCGCTGTTCTGAAAATTTGATAGTTTTATGTCACTATCGTGATTACAAAAACATTCGTGTGCGGTCGTCGACCAGGGAACAAAAACATTTTGAAGAGAAGAGGCACTGCCTTGCCTGTTCTGCAAGGAACATGCATCTAGTGCATGTAAACCAGTGCGTCTGCAGTGACCAGACGGCACTGCCTCCTTTCGTGGCAGACTGTACGTGCACATGGCCGTGGCTCTGCTTAATCTCAAACCGTGCTCCCAGCGACCTCAGAATGTACGTGCCTTTCGTGTAAACGCATGTCCGTGAACGAGTTTATGTCTGAGTACAAACAATCGAGTCGGCACTGGCATGCGTCGGCTTCAGGAGTAAGCGCGACTCTGTAGATTGTAGATTTTATGTGTGTCAGTGCTAGTGCGGCGCTCCTGTCTGACATAGGACCGTGCCTTTGACAAGTCAGTGCCACGACACCAGAGGCATGGTTCCCCATGTCTGCCAAAGCGACATCTGTGCCTTGCTAGATTACAGTAACCCATGTCTCGTGGAACGATCCAAGACGAAAGATTGCCGGATGCGCCCTCTTTGAAATATAAAAATATTCAGGAGATCAATATTTGATGTGTGTAGACCGTCACACACCCTCTGAAAGACTGCAAAAAATGAGATACATGCCTTTAGTCAAGTAACCATGTCCAAGCATAAACTTATACTAGACGAGTATCCCTTGCATCGTTTCAAAAGAAGGCAACTGTTAATGATCATTCTTCGAGGATAGCCTTGATCATCAGGAGGTCACCAGTGTTCGCAAACCCTTGCCCCAAAAGATCACAGATGACGCTTTGCATCTTCTTTCTATTCTCCTTCAGCTTATGCACCTCCTCCTTCAGAAAATCCCTGTCCAGCTTAATCTCACCCCTGTCGTCCTTAAGATTATGAATGACACTTGTGAGAGACCTCTGAATTAGCTTGACGTCTTTATCAACGATACCCATCTGCTTCTTCTGCCTGTCAATCTTCATGGTAGTTACATTAGTTCCTTCCATAGTTGCAACAAGATTCTCGAGCTTAAGGTTCACTTGTTCATTATCCATTTTAAGCCTGCTTATCTCTTCATCCTTTGCTTGCCTATCATCATTGCTCTCATCTAACATCCCCCAGAGCTTGAGTATGCACCTCTGCATATTGATAGGCCATGGGCGGTCAACCCATTCGACGACTCCACAGTTCACGCCTCTCTGCAAACAAAAAAGGAACAAAATAAACACACACTATTAATACACTGCTGCAGAAGCTCTAGAATATAATAAAGTTCACATATACTTGGTTTATAGCCTCATTCAACTAACTATGAACCGTGTTTGTGCAATGTGGCACTTCAATGGTTAGGTGCCCACAACACTAATTATGGTGCTTCGCCCACCCTGTCCGCGGAGTTATTTCATAACTGTACTTAGTTTTTTTTAAGCCAGCTTGAATTAATCTGGAGCTACCTCTGTAGACAACTTATTTAGAGAGTTTTTTTGAATAATATACTGACTATTAAACAGAAGTCCCATTTGTAGACAAACATGAGAGTGTCTAGATCACTTCTTTTGTGTTTAATGATGTAAAATAAGTAGTGACCTTTACCCTTTTATGTAAAGTAAAAGGACTACACAATGTTTCCTACAATCAACCAGAAAACACAAGAAGAAATCAGTCTTCTTTGGTAGACTACAAGTCCTATATCCAAACCGTTTGATTCAACAAGAAAGTAACTCGGATATTCGAAAATGACTAACTTTCACAGCACAGCCGAAGAACCTCCTCCCCGTGTCACTTCCTTCGAAAGCCACACACCTGAGAGGCTTGGTATCGTGAAGAACACAGTAGAGAGGACGGTCGAGCTCTTTGCCACAGAAATCATGGTCTTCGATGGTGTCAGGGTTCTCCTACAAGGACACATGAATGTTTAGAGCTCAGATCTTTTGTTTGGAAAACAAACCCCAGTTCAACGCTCCGCATGTAGCAGGAAATCACCTACATAGAAATCAAAATCCAGTTCAAGGAAGTTCAAGCCTTCCTTCCTCCCCTCTTGTCCGAAGTTTTGTGTCAACATGGCCCAAAGGATGTGAGCAGATGTGATGCCGTAGGCGGCGTCGAATTCGAGAGGAGAGAGAGATAAAGAGAGAGAGAGGGGGGAAATGAAGGCGAGGGACTTCGACATGGTCCGGCTCGACCAAATACTCCACCTACTCGCCGGACCCACCAACCCCCACCCCCCTCCCACGCCCCTTTTTTTGCGCTGGGATGGCAAGGAGCCATTTACTGTTGTCAGTAGTTTCAGCTTTGGCGAGCGAGTACACAAAATTTCTTCCCTCTCCATAATTACTCCATAAATACATCGTTATGTGCGTCTTCCCTCCCGAGTCACTTGCTCTTCCGCTCCCCTTCTCTGGTTCCTTCCGTCTTTCTTGCTTCGTCTTCCTCACTCTACAGTCCACATAGATGGATCTACGATTCGCCCACTTGCTCTGAAATGCAGTAAATTTTTTCCCCTCTGCTTAATACTTACGCGTTGCGCACTATCTTTTTTTAGATGGATTCTTGTTGTATGTTCCCCTCTTAATTTTAGTTTTTGTGTTAATATCCTACCCCTTTGAAGAGGTTCTATAGGCGAATAATCTTGGAGGACAACAGTTGATTTTTTTCAGCTAGTTCGCTGCAAGAGCTTGTAGATTTGAAGAGGTCTGTGCGTGTTCTTTCATTTTTTACAGAGACACTAACATCAATGGATATCACCATATCAGAATTCGCTCCGCTCTGTCTTACTCATTGAAACAAGCGTGTATCAGTGATATATAGTCCTTTAATTCTTTGTACCAGTAGCGGAGTGTTGAAATAAATTTTTCTTTAATAATTAATGAACCCGAGTCTTATATATTGTTACATCTCGCAGACAAAGATGGCGTGTGATGTTTGCAGGAACCTCAGCTGTCCCGGTGTTGAATCTGATGTTGCCCAATCTTTGTTGATTGTGTCTTTGCCTCGTTGTTATGAGTCATGCCTGGTAAGTTTTGCTACCAAATCACGCGTGGCCAGTAAAAAACCTTCGTCACTGTATTTGTTACAGTTATCTTTATTCACCAGTCAGCAACCACACGTATTCCTTCGGAGCGAACTATACTGCGCATGCTTGTTTTTATTTTATAGGCCTTGATGTAATTAGAAGTTCAATTGTTTTGTATATGTTTAATTAAATGTCATAGATGTTGCCTGTGTCCGTGCCTGAAAGCCAAGAAATTTCAAGGAAAAAAAACTCTTTCATGCATTTTTTTCTTCTGAAAATCAGTAAAAAATTTATATACCTTTGTCTTAATTTTACATTTATGCAGTACGTCCCATGCTACTACCGGAACCAGGTCCTTTCTTTGATCTCTTTATGGAAAGATGAAGCTTTCGAGGATGGTTTTGAAGACGAAGATTTTGACCTTGTGTTCGGCACTACTGAGGAATTGTCTTACATGATTAAGTTTACAGATGGCAACCATAGGTCTAAGTTTCATGGGCCTGGATGGGAAAAGTTGATACGTGACTATGATCTGTTTTATGGTGATATTATACAATTGGATTTGCAAGCAGAAGATTTCTTCTTTCCCAGTGACTTGATGTTGAGTGAATCTCGAGGAGGTCACAAAGCGTTTCCCAAACCTTCCGTTGGTATGTTCTGATCGCTTATCAATATTTGTTCTGGTTTAACATTTATCTATTATAATTTTACTGTGGTATGCCGTTGATTTTTATGTGCTTAATCTCTATGATATAATGTATTAAATCTTTCTTTGTACTCACAATGTTGTTTAAAACTGTAATTTCCCTTTTAAAAGCCAATATTCGTTTATTTTAGTTTTAACTGCTCTATTCATTGCTTCACACATAGTGGCTAATACGTGGTTGTATTTATTTAGCCCTTGAAGGCCTCAGTTTATCGGAAAGGAGCTACATAGACGAGACAATCTACACCCGGGGCATAAAACTTTCCTATATCGACATGGCTTGCATGATTAAACTAGTCCTAAATGCTAAACACATCCCTGCCATTACCTTTGTGCACCGTCTATGTTTCACCAACGTTCACACAGACGGTTTGGTACATCGTTGTTTCTTTCTCTAAACCACAGTCAACATGCGTGTCTTCGTAATCTAATGCCAGAATAATTTGTTATTGTACAGAAAATCCCAGCTATTGTTAACAATGATCTTAGGATGAAGCTTGGATATTTGCCTCTCAAGGGCAGCATCAGGCTTGTACAAATTTTCAGCAGCGTTGATTTGCCTGGCACCTACTGTATAAACAAAGATGGATGGATGGCGATCACCGGGATTTCTGCTTTTGCAGATGTAGCTAGGCTGACAGTTGATTGCGTTGTACTCATCAGTATCCAGTGGCACACTGTGCGCGTGCAGGACTCGCTCTCACTTGTGATCACCGGTCTTTACAAAAAAAACGGAATGACGCGATATGTGTATGGTGATGGAGGGATGGCATTACACCACATAAATTTTAACTACTATGGTATTAAGTTAAGTATCGTACATGTGTTATTTCAAACTATGAGCGCAGTTCAAATCCTCATAGTACATACCTAATAGAACTTAGCAGTTCAAATTCTTATTCAGACTATGGTACCGAAAGCAGATGCGATCCTAAACGTGGTTGTCGTCGCTGTTGTTGTTGTTGTGGGTGTGTCTCTCGGTTCGGCATGTTTGCTCAGAGAGGCACTTGAACCTAGTGCAGGTTCAGTCTTGTGTTAAGAAGACTCATGGTCATGCCTCTGTGCTATGATTAGCTTAGCTGACTTTGTGCAGTAAGAGAGGCACAACCGTGAAGTTAGTCAAGGCACGTTCATATATTATAAGAGGGGACGGTCGTGCCTCCAAGTTGTCATTATTTCAGCTGAGTCATGTACTCAGATAGGCACGTTGGTCGAGCAAGCGGAGGCACGGTCCCATATTAGGAAGAAGACTTGCGGTCGTGCATCCCATGTCAAAAAGAAGAGTTGCGATCATGCGTCAGTGCTCAGTATGTTTGTAGTGACACGCTGCTCGGAGAGGCATGTGCGTGAATCAAGTGGAGGCATGGATTACGGGTTGTTTCCACTGTCCGATGTCACTGTTCTCGCAACGACATCACTTAAAAAATACTACTTTTTTTTATAAATGGTGTTTTGCAACACCTCCGTCCTCCAAACCGTCTTTCCAGATCCACCGCACCCGTCGCTCCTAGATGGAGTCCGATGCTTCTAGTACTAAGAGGGCAAGGCTCGTGCCACCTACGATGCATTCCTCTGGGTGTTTGGCGGTACCGGCGGGGACCGGTGAGGTTCCGCCCACCGGATCTGAGGAGCAAGGGAAAAAAACTCGTCCGGACCGCATCAGCGATCTCCCGGACGTCATCCTAGGTGAGATCATCTCTCGTCTCCCCATCAGGGATAACATCCGTACTCGCATACTCGCTCGTCAATGGCGTCCTTTATGGCCCACCGCTCCTCTGAATCTCGACTGCCGTGAGATCCCTGCCGCTCGTCTTTTTAAGCCTCTAGAAACAGTTCATATCGAGAAAATCTTCATGGCGCCTCCTACCTGGGAGCTCGCCCGCGAAAGGCACTTCGGAACTCGGTGCCTTCGCAAATCTGGCACTGACGATACGACCCTTCTGGATGCCATCCTCTCGGCCCATGTGGGCGCAGTTCACCGTCTCTGCATACCGGCGTGCTACCTCCAATGCAGACCCTCCGCCATCGATGCCTGGTTGAAATCATCCAAACTAAACAATCTCCAGGTGCTCGAGTTCTACTACATATTCCCAGATTTTGTGAGAGAGTGTGTCGTACGACCACTCACACACCCATCATCTGCGCCTTTTGCACCGGCGTCCTTCTCTCCATTTGCATCCTCCCTACACACCGCCACCTTTGCTCTTTTCCAAATACCAGACAGTTACGTTCAGGCTCTTAAACTACCACTGCTCAAGAGAATTTCACTTGTGGACGTTGGTATATCAGACATCTCGCTTGAAAGCATCATCCACTCTAGTTGCCCCGCACTCCGGTGCCTACTGCTTACTTGGAATATGGAAAGCCGCTGCATAAGAATAAACTCACGTAACCTTGTAAGCATTGGAATTCGCTGTGGACATGGCGAACTTGTTATAGAGGATGCCCCATCACTTCAGCGGTTGCTTAACGATATTCTCAGCAGCAACTTGTAGATAACTGTCATGTCTGCACCTAAACTAGAGACTGTGGGCAAATTCCATGATTTTTTCTCTGAATCCAAGGTCACGCGTAACCCTACAGTTATCCAGGTACCTAGTTTTCAGCTGCATTTGTCCGAGTAAACAAATTTCATTTAATAGAGCCTTTTGTTCAATTTTTAAAATCATTGTGCGTGCACCATGCAGGGTTTGCTGGCAGTCAGCCTGTCAACAGTGCTTCAAACAGTCAAGACTTTGCTCATCAAGATGTGTCTTGAAGTGGACGTGGCTGTTTCCCTGATGCAATGCTTTCAAAGCCTTGAGAACTTGTTTATCGAGGTGATGATTCTCACACACATTGAAAGCCCATAACATGCATACTGTACTACTTCTACTGTATGGCTTAAAAGGCTTGTCTTACATTCGTCTGTAAATTGATACACCCGTGGCTAGACATGTTTTAGTATTACATACACCAGTATCTACAAAGAATCCAATAAATACCTTACACTGGATGCTCTTTTGACAGAATCTCTGTTTTTAGAGCTTAAGTATTTTCATTCTTCATGTACATCTAGGGAGGACTTTGTTGCGGAGAAACAAATACATGGCATTGTAAGCACCGACCGTTTGTCAAACGAGATGACTTTCGTCTGAAGATAGTAACGTTGGATGACTATGAACCCTGCTTGGTAAACATTGAATTTGTGAGATTCTTTGTTCTGAGTGCAAGCAAGCTTGAGACCATGAGGCTTAACTATCGCTACAACCAAGACTTCACGGAAGAATTTTACGAAAAGCATCAAAAGGATCTTCTGTGGCACAAAAAGGCTTCTGAACATGCTCGCCTTATATTATCAGGAGCGTGCAAGCACCGGTTCTTTTATTTAAAACTCACGCGTGTTGAATACCTGGATTTGACGGACCCATCCAGATGTGACTGCTGAACACAGAGCTGGAGTAAGTTGTCCAAGCTTGCAGGGTTACATGTTGTTGCGCCCTTTTGAACGTGCGTTTCGTCTGAACATGAACAAACAACCCTTGTAATATTTTGTACCGTCTGTAAGCTTGCCATAACAATCCTTGATTATAAAGTGTTGTAACTGTGCAAACGAAAGTGTTGTAACTGTGCAAACGTCAATGTTTCAGCGGAAAGATTCTGAGTATTTTACCGTCACGACACTGACTCTTTGTTAGTATAGTACCATGTTCCCACTGATAATGAATTCGTCAGTGGGAACCTTTCCAATACCGAAGCAAGTCCGTGATTGGTAGGCCAATAAAACCGTGTGTCTCGTGACATGACAGTTTTTCTTCGTCTTAAGGTCAGACTTTGTCTAGAAACTTCAGAACCGTGCTTTTCTAACTGAGTATCAAGAAGGTTGGTACACGTGCATATAGAGCCCTTACTTCGGCGCCTTCTGCTCACACTTTTCTGCACCCAGAGAGGGTTTATGCTGAGTCAGGCATGGAGAAACGCCACGCCCGTGCGTGTAGTGACTCCCCAACAGTGCCTTCGGTGCGTGCGTCTACGTGCCTCCATAGCTGACATAAGCCGTGACTGTTAGGTGCCCGTGGAGCCAGACGCCCGCGGGTCCAGAGAGCTCACAACGGTGCTTCTCCAGCAGAGCATTCTCACCCATGCCTCTGCCACCACACTTTTGTGCATCCATTGGGCTGACACTCATGCCTAAGAGGCTTCATTTTCGTGCCTCTGGTGTTTCAATACACGTGCCTCACATGACACTTGCCGTGACCCTTGTGATTGCAGAGAATACACACCCGTGCCTCCATAGCTGAGTATTCTGATCCATGCCTCTGCCACCGATTTTTTTTGCATTCAGAGGGTTGACAATCGTACGTGCCTGTAGAGGCTAGACTTCGGTGCCTCTGGAGCCTGCACCCTTGTGCTTCACGTGCCACGAGCCGTGGCTTTTACGTTCCGCTGGAGACACACTGCCGTGGATCTAGAGACTTCACAAACCTGTCTTTTCACATGAGTGTTCGCAGGCATGCCTCTGCCACCACACTTTTGTGCATCCAGGGAGTTGATAGCTGGCTCTGTGGAGGCTTCAACGAGGTCCGTGCTTGTACAGACTGCAATTAGATGCCTCCATCGCCTGCACGCACGTGCCTCACATGACATTTGCCCCGTGTTGCACTACAAAAAAAATACACTTCCGTGATGATACGTGTTTGTCACAGTAGGTCGCGTTTTTTGTGATGCATGTACATCCATGACAAATTTATGACAGAATCAAGATAGTCATACCTGTGCTGTCGTAGAAGTGTTCCATGACATTACCAAAATTATCATCACGGAAGTGTCCACTTCCATGACGATAAATCGCGCGTCACAGAAGTGCTTTCGTCAAGGGTGACCGACACGTGGCATCCACCGTAATGGAACGCCGTTAAGCTATCGGGTCGGGTTTTGGATCCGATAACCCGTTAACAGCCCCAACCAATGGGGATTTTCCACGTGTAAAATCATCATTGGCTGGAGGAGACACGTGTCAGGTCCGTGTTGGCACAGGTATCACTCATCCAATCGGCGAGACGCGCCTACGATATGTTGACACGTGGACCGGCCCATCAAGTTTAAATGGGCCGGCCCAACTGAAGGCCCACAAGATTTTGCGGACCATAATGGGCCGGCCCAGCTAAAGGCCCACGAGATTTTGCGGACCATAATGGGCTGGCCCACCTAAAGGCGCACAAGATTTTGCGGGCCATAATGGGTCGGCCCAGGTAAAGGCCGACAAGATTTTTGTGTGCCATAATGGGCCGGCCCAGGTAAAGGCCCACAAGATTCTTGCGGATCATAATGGGCCGGCCCAGCTAAAGGCCCGCGAGATTTCGCCGACATTAATGGGCCGGCCCAGCTGTAGGCCCACAAGATTTTGAGGACCCTAGTAGGCCGGCCCATTAACTGGCTGCCATGTTTTGGGCCAAATGCCGGCCCATATTTGATCCGGTCCATTAATGGTCTGCCACGCTCCGGGCCTAATAGTGGCCCATATGAGATCCGGCCCGTTAAAAGCCTACCACGTTCTGGGCCAAATTACGGCCTAGATCAGGTCCGGCCCTTTTAAGAGGCTTTGGGCTCAATTATGGCCCATATCATATTTGGCCCGTCAACTGGACACTATGCTTTTGGGCCCACTTGCTAAAGGCCCACTTAGTAATTCGGCCTGATATTAGTTTTGGCCTGTTAAAGGCCCGTTTAACATTTCGGCCCTATATTAATTTCAGCCTGTTAAAGGCCCGTCATATAGTTGGGCCTAACTACGGCCCGGTTTGCATCCGGCCTGCTCGCAGCCGATATCTGAATTGGGCCAAACAAGGACCGAGACAATTTTGGCCTGTTAAAAGCCCGTGATTTGATTCGCACAATCATGGGCTGGGGTTCATTTCGGGCTGCTGCTGGCCCGTGAGCTGTTCGACACGTTTCAAGCCCAACCTACATCGTGATTGCATGATGGCCCGATTATGTACCGTAATTTTACGGTTTGGACGGTTTACTGCGAAGACAGGATATATATACAGTAAAATAACTGCAGCATCGTGAATAAGAAAAAACCTAGACTATACAATAAAGAAATTACGACATATTACATCCACTGGGCATCAAAGTTCGCCACTATGATAATAAAGCACAAGTAGACAGCAGATTACATACACTGGGCATCAAAGATCGCCACCAGTGCAAATAAACACGCCGACAAAATAATATAGAAAACCGACAGCACTTCAATAGAGTTCAAGAAAGGTTAGCCCTGCTGGGGAGCTGCAGCGCAAGCAGCTGAGCAAGATGATGAGACTGCGCTTGTTCAACACTTATATCTTCCTCACTGAAAGATAAACAAGCAGACAGATGACAGGTTTTGCACATAAAAGTATCATTGCTGACAATTCATCACATTTCTTACTAACGAATAAAGTGACACAGTTTAAAATTGCATTAACACAATATGGTATTGTTCAGGTTAAGACATGGCAGGAAATGACATTGTGAAGGAGTTGGCAGCTTCACGACACCACTGGATTACAGATCAAGAACTCATAAGTATGAATGGTTAGTGTGCTGTCAATTTATACCATTTCAGATTGGCAAATAAAGAGACGGTTTAAATAATAGTAGAATGATATGACATTGTTCATAGTTAAGACATTGCAGAATATGACATTGTGCTGTAGTGGGTAGGTTCACCACACCACTGGATTACGGATGAAGAACAGAAGCATACATGCAGTGCAAAAGAAGATCACTTGCTCTGTATAGTTTAATTTACATGGTATGAAGAAGGAACTTGGTTGTACAACTAAAAACTTAAATTGAGAAAGGACAAACTTTTGTTTATGAACTACATAATAAACTTTAAACAAGCAATTTGATGCGAACACCAAAAATAAACAGTTGTTGCAGTCATGCCTAACCAAATATATACAACAAAGTTTGAAGGCTTGAGATGGACAAACTTACATTATTGGTGAAGACAGGCTCTATAAAGGCCTTGTCCATGCTGATGGGGGGCAATTCAAGAAGTTTACCACGGAATCTTCTTCAAAAGCATTGCCTTTATTCTACATTTTGTTAAGAGTAAATATACATGTGATAATATACGAAAAAATGGAGATATTTAAGATAAGATGAAGAGTGATGCTACATAACCAAGTAGCTATAAATGTAAGTGCGGCGATACAGGCAAAAGGTACAGCCAAGAGCAATGCACAGCTAAACTTCTTCAGTACCAACCTTATGGTAAGAGTAAATATAGATCTGATGTGTAGAAAATGGAGGGCAAAGGAAAATAAGCTGCAGAGTGGTGGTACATGAACAACTACCTGTTATTATAAGTACACTAAAAAAACATTGGCATTGGATATATTCTACACTAATGTAACCATTCATACAGATCAGATAATTTGGAGCGAACAATTGATAAGCAAGCTATCATGCATTTTGATGTCACATAATGAACCAGGTATGTATGCAAGTACAGTGATACAGGACAACAGGTACTAAGAAGAGCAAAGCAGCGGGCAACATATTTGAGATATCCTGTCGTCCTTGTCAAACCAGAATTCTTCTTCGAGCAGATTTCCTGCAAAAAAGATCCGTAAGGCACATGCGGAAAAGTAGAAGTTCAAATTGTCATGTGAATTCATAGACAGTACCTCATCCTGGGAACGAGACCAGTGCATAACAAGGTTTTTCCATTCAATGTCTTCTAAATTTAGCACAGTAGACTTCACCGGAAATTGGTTTATAGACTTGCCATCAAAGTGTGATTTCCTCAGGTAACACCGATACTGCCGCAATGCTTCCTTGAAAAGCACAAGCAAGCTTTGCTCTTCATGACTATCCAGATTGACCCTCGCCTAGTTACAACAATGTAATGTAAATCATTGATGTGTTCAATCAACAAAAAACGGGAAAATAATAACCATGAATAATAGGACTTACACGTAAGTTGGACAGGAAGATGTGAAAATGGTGTTTGTCTTCACAATAATCTTCCAATGATGGGAATATATGCACGTAGTCCCTAACAACATTGAAAGCATTGTCTTTTAAACTGGGAATAAATGGAATGGGGTTCCAATCTGCAGGAATTGGCCGTCTCTGCAGTTGGGATAGGTCTTCGACTGGTGGACTTGCTGTACTATTTGCTGGAGTGGGATTTTTCTGTGGTACAGCTGGTGCTATGGCAAATGAAATCGGTATACCTTTTGCTGGAGTGCAGGTCCTGTGTGGTGGGGCTAGTGGTGTGGCCAGTGAAGTATGGGTACAGTCTGCTGGAGTCGGTCCTACGTTTTGTGTGACTGGTTGTACAACCAATATAAGTGGGGTGTTGTCTGATTTCTCCGGCGCCACCACGTTTTTCAAGGACTTTGCTGGTGCTCCTTCAGGTTCGGCAATCACCCTCTTCCTTTTTGATGTCTGATGCACAAGAACAGCATTTGAGTGAAAAAACATGGTATGATGACAGATGGAATATGTATTGATAATGGATGGGCATGGCATCTCGACATATATGATGAGTAAACTAAGCAGATGGCGATGCAACGAAGTAGAAGAAATGCAAGACAACATATGCAAGATACCCGCAATCAATAAAACATTGCCAAATTAGAATAGGCACCTTGATGGGTGAACAGGACAGGCCATCTGCCTTTGACTCCTCGAGGTTAGAATAGTCATTAGGATCATATTCTGAACAAGAATCAATAGGTGGGGAGCGTATGAGTTTCATTGCATCCAGAATGGCACTCAATGCCTTGGTGCCAATTTTGTAAGTCATTGCAGTGTTTAGCTTCAAGAGTGGACTACTGCTAGTGCGACACAAAGCAGCTACACAGATCATAGTGTAGATATAACCTGAAACCTTAAGCATCAGAGTAAAATCAGCAAAGTGGAATTTGCTGGAATATATGTGCTAGTATTGCCGGTACGGCTAGAAAGGCTTCGGATACCAGCTCTCTTCAAGTGAAGGTGCGGTACTGTTAATATCAGTGTAACTCTCAAAGGCGACACAGCTCCCCGCATTTCCTTCCTATTCTTATAGGATTCAAGTGGGTAGGCCACTACAAATCCTATTCCTATGTTTACAAGATCCTACGAAACAAAGAGGCTCAAAGTGGTCATCACAACCGACCGTATAGACCTCTACACTGCAAATGTCCCTGCTCATCTTTAGTACAAGGAACATACTGTACTACTATCATACTCCCTCCGTTCCAAAATATAAGTCTTGGTAGAGATTTCCACTATGGATCACATACAGATGTATCCAGATACATTTTAGAGTGTAGATTCACTCATTTTGCTCCATATGTAGTCCACGGTGGAATCTATACAAAGACTTGTATTTAGGAACGGAGAGAGTACATATTAAAGAAGAACAGAAGAGGACCATGGTAAAGAAGAGCAAGCAGATTTTGGATAATAAAATGTTGGTTGCATAGTGCCCACACATGATGAACCAGAGTGCATTAAGAATGCAACTCCCAGCTGTCTCTCGACCATTTCAGGCGGTTGGATGAAGATCCTACGTCTCCTAACCCTTCTTCTTCCTCGTCTCTGATTCTTCCCATACAGAACACTGCACGGGCCGCCGGCCGGACCACCAGCCCCCACCGCCTGTGTTCCTCCGCCACCCCCACCCCCACCCCCGCCCCAACCCCCACCCGCGTCGAGTTTTCTTCATTCGGCGAGGCCCCACAACCACCCGAGCCCCTTCGATCGCACCGGCGAACTCCGGCGAGCTCTGAAAAATCGACTGACCCAATTTTGAAATTTAGTCTATTGTGATTTAACTAGTGTGGAATATAAAAGGCGAAAACCATAAGCATTAGAAGTATAGTGTTGAGCGTGCCATGGCGGATCTGAAGGTGCAAACCGGACAAAGGCAACTTTGCAACCAAGACAAGAAATCAGAGTAAAGCAGTGGCGATCTATTTTCTTGCTGCGATAAATAAGTTGAGCAGATACGAAAGAGTACCGCCTCTGGTGCGGCGCCGTGTACGCATCTGCGGAGAATTTGACGGTGCTGCGGTAGCGATGGCTGTCGGCAGCGTGGAAGCAGATCTAGGAGGGTAGAAGGTGGCGGCGGGGCGCGGTGGACGAGATGGTCGTAGGAGCGGAGCCGGCAAGGTGGACGATGGCGGGGATGAAGCGAGAGGATGGGATGCAAGGATCCCGGTCCGAAGCCGTGGATGAGAGAGGTCGATCTCTTGTAATGGACGGCGGTGTCGGGGTATCAGCTCCGGCATGGTGGAGGAGGACAGCGGTGGATGGGGTGGCGGACGGCGGCGGACGGAGGAGGGTGGGGTGGAGAGGGTGTTTTGGCGCCCACGGAGTACGAATGGGGAAAAGGGAGGTAGAGAGGAAGGGGGGAACCATGTATTCGGGGCGCGCTTGTCTAAAATGCAAGGAAATTTACAAACTTAGCCCCCGTTTCAAATTTCTACTACATCACAGCAACATTAGTCGGTTGGGGATAGGACGTTAATCTTGCATACCCCGAATATTTGCCGACGAGAGTTTGTTTTTGGCGCCCACCATGTATGAATATGAATCGGCGAGGGAGTCAATTTCGGCCGAGGACACACTGTGTTTTGTCGCCCACCGTGTATCAATCCGGGTGAGAGGCGGTTACGTCACGTTTGGGTGAAATTACAAACCTACCCCTATCGAAACCTCTACCACCGTGTATGAATACCACTAAGTACTACTACGTGTGGTCTCCGACCCAGAAGTGGAAGAAGTGGAGACGCTCTACCACGCTGTTTTTTTACGCTGGGCTCTACCACGCTGTTCATGTCCCACTCCTTTCACTGACGTGTGGGACATCCAGCACGTGCCGTGTTTGGCACCCTTCGTCGTAAGAGTTGAAACGCTAGCATTCATCAGAAATAAAAATAATTATAAATCGGCAGTGATACTATTTTTTTGCGAGCCAATCAGCAGTGATACTATACCACGCGGTTTCCTTGCTCCTCGATATCGGAAAGAATACTTCCCTTCGCCAACATGTGGGACATCGACCATCCTGGTCCACTTGCCATGCGGGCAGAACTCCAAGGGAGAGTCACCCAGGTCGTCGCACCGCAGTAACAATGACTAATGAGCCGTCAAATCACAGGCCCACTTCCCACTTTGAAGTTGCTCGGACGAAAGAACCATCCTGACTTCGTTGAATTCTGCTTCTTGAAGAAAACTACTGTACCAGCAATACTGCTAGCTACAGTAGTTACTCCAACAGAGGCCTCCTTTCGTTCATAGGATAGGAATATGAAAATCATAGGAAGAAAGATGACATGCATCTCAATTCCTATAGAGAAAGAGATGCCATTTGATGCTTAGGATATGAATTTTTCCATTTAGTCTAGGCTAATGTACTGGTAATTTGCTCTAAAAACTACAGTAGTAACTAGTAGTATTGGTACATGCTCGTACTCAGAAACAGACACACACACTAACTACTAGTACTACTACTTCTCACATGCTGGCCAGACACCGTCGTTCTCCTTCCCGGCTTTGTTGGCAACACCCCATCGTGCTTGGATCTCCGCCGACCTCTCCGCAGCAGCGCGTGCGTCCTTTTCTTTCTTGCAGCGCCGGGCCTCTCTTTTCTTGAGTGCTTTCTGACTTTTCCACTCCCTCTGTGCGGCTTTGGCCGCCTCTTGCTCTATCGCCCATTCGGCCTTGGCATCTT
Source organism: Triticum aestivum (assembly GCF_018294505.1). Taxonomy (NCBI): domain Eukaryota; kingdom Viridiplantae; phylum Streptophyta; class Magnoliopsida; order Poales; family Poaceae; genus Triticum; species Triticum aestivum. The sequence continues at coordinate 581,635,429 of NC_057814.1, read as the reverse complement.
CAAATTCCTCCCAGATAGTTGTGAGGTCACGAGCGACGATGAACTCGGCACGGCGGGATGCCATCGCTTCCCTACCATTTTGTGTGCGGTCGTGGGCGGCGAGGAACTCGGCACGGCGGGATGCCGTCGCTGCCTTACCGGTTAGTGTGCGGCGCGGTGGCATGAACGACGCTTGGTGAGAGCTCTGGGGTGGAGTGGCCGGACAACCGTATAGTGCATTGGTTTGTCAAGAGCGCAAGGACAGAAGACGAAGCAAATGTAGATTCCCCTTCAGCCCTGGTCATTTATTACCGAGTAAAATGCATTGGCGGTCATCGAACTTGTCTTGGTAGCTCACTTTGATCATTGTATACGAGATATGGTGATTATACGGTCACTAGCTCACCGTATAGCTCCGTATTTGTCTGGTTGACCAGTCAAACAGTCCACATGCGCCTCATCAGCTCGTGTTCTTTATCTATCTACGCGGGCCTACCTGTCAATGGAGAAAGAAATATTGTAAAAACCAAAATTATGCGTATGTGGGGAATCAAACCACGGACTCATCGCTGCAACGCACCCTCGTCAGCCAAATGAAAATGAAATACTTCGCGTCAGACACTCACGCTCACACTGTCAAAGCATGCTAATGCCTGCACGTTGCCCTCTAAATCAAAGTCCTGCTCATGGCGCAACGCAAACGGCGAGCCCATCACCTGCGCGCCCCGGCGGTGCCTGACATTATTGTTTAGACGTTTGATGGAGGCCTACGCGAACGCCGAGCATGTATTCACCTGGCTCAACACCAACGGTCATACTCGGACCGCCTTGCTCATGTATATCGTCCATCACAACGACAATCTATGAAACAGCCTAAGCTAGAGAGGGTACTATGGTAGTATGGTACGGAGTATGTACTATCGTGAGCGACCGATCTTAGTGCCACTACACACCGAAACCCCTTCCATCCCTAGCGCGCGCTTCCCGCCTGAAATGGTCACCATCTCTCCAGAATTTCAATGCCGCATTCACCGGACTTAACTGCAGGTGCAATTGGTGTGTCACTGACATGCGGGCCAGATGCCCATTGGACCCACATGTTAGTAACCCAAACACATCTGCAGTTAAGTCATTGAAGCAGCGTCCGCATTAAGGCCCGACGAACCTACTCCGGCGACAGTTGTCCATCCGTTTGCCGCGGCTCATTGCCATTCGCCCGCTATATTAACTTGAGCCCCAGCTCCCAGCCATAGCCAAAGACCCACACTTATTATCCTCCGGTCCCTTCCTTCTGTCGGCACCACTTCAACCATGGCCTCCTGGCGCTCCGAAGCTCTCTCGGACGTACTGTCGCTGGAGCAGACGAGGGACATCGGCGGCTCCGCTCCGGGCGTGCTCCAAAGCTCTCTTTGACGTACTGTCGCAGGAGCAAACGAAGGAGATCGCCGGCACCCCCCGGCCGCCCTCCGCCACCACGACCATGAAGCTGGGGCGCGTGCGCGGGCGCAGCCGGCAGCGAGGAAGACTAGTACACGGTAGGTCACCGCCGCTCTGGTCCCGGGAAGGCCACCGCTACTCCACTCAGTCGACGTCAAGCTTGGTGGGGTAAACATCGGCGACCGATTAGCCGCTTGACGGTGACGTGGAGGCGGAAATCTTCAGAACCTTGTGCTCTGGAGGAGGAGGTTATCGAGGCGGATGAGGAGGAGGCAAAGGCAATGGCCGGCTTTCTCGGGTTCATGGCCGGACATGGTGGTCGGGCGCCGGCGATCGTTTAGATTAGGTTTGTAGAAGGTTTTAGTACGGATTGTGCGAAATATGTAATGAATTTCGTCCAGTTGGTAGGAAAAGTTTTCGAAATGTAATGAATTTCATCCGGTTAATTTGAAATTTGCTTTGTTTGCATGAATTTCGTCTGGTTAGTTCATATAGTTGTCGAATGGTATGCGGGCAGCATCGGATGGCATCCATCAGTGTCCTCGGATAGATGCCGGTGTAAATTTGTGGGTCAGCGCTGGAGATGCCCTAACTATCCTGCTATAATCGCTAACAATCCTCCATTATTTGGCACGGAACAGTTATCCCTCGATCAAAATCACATCCGCGGTGTTTCGCACTCCTCCCACGTAAGATTGTAAACTCTTGCTTACATAAAAATGGAGCAAGTGGACGGCACTGTAGCACGTCATATCACTTGAACTAGCCCTCCTAACGAGCGGGAAAGCACCGCCCTCGTCATTTTGTTCTGGATTTCTATCGATCGATCGCGCGAAAATGTTATGCTTTGCAAGTTCTAAAGGAAAAGGCGGCACACTTACGACTCGTACGCGTCGCAACCCCGACAGTCCGGCTCGCACGCCGCTCAGCAGAGGGGACACGCGTTGTCTTGCAATTTCACTGACATGTGGGACCGTAACTGAATAAACCGTCGATAGCCGAAATCTAATCGCTCGGCGGGCGTCGGCTGAGAAGAGAGAAACGGGGGAGGGAGAAGAGATCGCCTGCCTGCCACGCACGGACTCCAAGAAATATATGGTGATAATGTGAGGTGGGCCATGCTGGAGTCCGGACCGCTTCCGGAGCTCGCTCTCACCGCCCTGGCCCCTCAAGACGCCAGCTGCCCGCCGCATGCATGCATAGCAAGTAGTACTCCTTATGTGGAGGAGAGAGAGGCATTGACAAAGTCAAGGAGTGGGCTCTGCAAGAGCCCGTCTCTACACGTGCTCCTAGGTATAAAAAAATAATTCTAAAAAAGGCATAAAAACAATTGTGTCTTAAAAAAGAAAGGTAAAAAACATTTGAGAGGAAATAGATAGAGAGAAAGTGAGAAAAAGCTGTAACCTGGGCATTACATGAGGAAGGAGGGTGTGCTGCACATGCCAAGTTCACTGGGCTGCCGTGTTTCACACTCCTCCGTCGTAACAGTGGAGACAATAGCTTTCATCACATATAAACAATGAATACTCGTTGCTCGTCCTCTATATCGGAAAGAATACTTTCATTCGCCGACATGTGGGATGTCGACCATCCTGGTCCACCTGCCATGCACAAAATTATCCTGGTCTACCCCGGTCGTATCGCAGGCCCAACCTTTCCCACTGTAAGTTGTTCGGGCGAAGGAACCATCATGACTTCGTTGAATTCCGCTTCTTCAAGAAAACTTACTGTACCCGCAATACTGCTACCACACGCGAAGACTGGACGGCACTGTACCACGTCATATCACTGAAACCCACTAGGCCAAACTAGCCCGCCTAGGTCATCTATTTTGGAACGGAGGGAGTACGTCTCTGCACTGCTATGATTTTGTGTTGCACGTTCTCTGTACTTCTGGTACGATTTTCCTACCCTATGAACCAAATGAGGCCTGAATGTATGTCGACTATTGTCTGATCGATCGCTAAGCCTACAATTTTAGGAGCTAGGGCTATTGGTCGATCGACGAGGGATAAGTATAAGCGTACCACGAGCTCATCAGCCCCAACGTTTCTCTTCGGTGAGTGTTTTGCAAGTACTATAGCTCGCACAGTAGCTAGCCTACTAACACCAAGAATCATCAAACAAGCCCTGCTGATATGATAAACATTTCAAACTTACATCTAAGCATGCCATATATTACATCGAAAGCTGGTGAGGATACATCTGTTTCCATAACTCGGAGAGGGTTCACATGATTCATCGCATGATTCACTATCAAACAAAAGTAGCAAGATCCGCCCACACAAGATAGTGCACTAGCCCTAAGATGGTTTGATAACACGCATCGTTCTGGTAATTAAACACAGGGCAATGCAAACTACCCTGAAGGATTAGCGCGACCAACTATTTCTTGTCATCGATCTCTCGGGCAATGACCACAACACGGACAGCGGCATCGGAATCGATTTCTGGGGCGATGTCCACAGGAGTGACCGCGACATCGGAATCGATCTCTGGGGCGATATCCACAGGATGGACAGCGGCATCGGAATCGATCTCCGGGGCGATGCCAATAGGACGGGCCACGACATAGGAATCATCAAGGACGTCCACCGGCACCTGCACAACCCTAACATATTAGCAAGCACATTGCAAATAATCAAAACCCACAACTATGGTAATAAGCCATTATTTTTTACCTTGTGCAGCTCACCGGGGGATCTCATCCCTCTAGGGCCATCTCCTCGTCCTCGATGGGGGCCATCACCTTGCCAGGGGAATACTACTTGTCAACGGCGACTATCTCCTCAAACTCGGTCTTGAGCCTCACATAGGTGGCAATCAGAGTTCCTGGGGTAGGCACGGTGGGGCCCTTGCTGTTCTTCCAACTTTCTTTGAGGAGTTCGTCCGCCAACGTCCTCAACTCTTTGGCCGGTGCTTGTTTCTTGGAGTTCTTCGTCTCCATGGGTTGGCCCACCAACATGGTCAACTCGTTGGTCGGTGCTTGCATCCTGGAGATCGCTGTCTCCAGTGGGTTGTCCGCCGGCAACTCTTTGCCTAGTGCTCCAGGATCCATCAATGAACTGACAAACAAAAAGCAATCGAAAGGAAACCACAATCGCAATGAAAACGGGAAAAGAACAGGATGTGAGAATCGGTCGGTGCTTCGCAGAAAGAAGATTCTTGGAATGAAAATATAGCAACATAACTGATTCGCTGTCACATCCCAAGCTCTACCTTGCTCTAGGCTAGCACTAGATTGATGCATCATGTTCACTTTTCCAGAAACTTGAAATGGGGATGATCCAAAACCCCCAGCACCACCTAAACCAACTAGGGTTACTAAATAATTCTCTCAATGAACCTGAAATGCCCTTCTAAAATGTTCATCATCTTTACCTTGGTCTAGGACCTCTGACAAAAATGGTGCACAATTTTCTAGGACACATAAGGTCACTGACTTAAATCATATGCTATTTGCAATTGGGCATTTAAATGATGTATATTAGTTTAATTGCTCAATTAATTCTGAACTTAAGTGAGGGCTATTAGGAATAATCCAAACAGAGCCCACAATTAATTTTCAGGATTTTTGAAAACGTTTCAGTATTTTTAATAAAGCCCCGAAGTTACAGAAAAATAGAAAAACATTAACAAAAAGAGAGAGAGAGAGAATACCTGGCGCTTACCTGGCCGGCCTGGCACTATAGCAGCCCACCAGGCCCATCTGCCAGTCGTCTCCCACCTCGCGCAAGAAGGACGCGAGGCGTGTGTTCGCCGCACGCCGGCACGCGCCCGTGCCACCTCCTGCTTCCGCCGCTTCTGGAGCCAGCCCCGAGTGCCACGCACTCCCTCTCAACCCCCTCGCTCTCTCCCTGGACCCCCTCCCCCTCCTCTACTCTCTCCCGGAGCACCACCGAGCGCATTTGCCGCCGCCGCTCGCCGTAGCCATGACCACCGCCTCCCCCACGCCCCCTGGAGCTGCCCACGAGCTCCGCCTCGTTCCTCTCCTCCTCCTCACCGAGCCTCCCGACGCCAGAAGCCCCGAAAACGTCGCCGACATCGTCGTGTTCGCCGTCGGGCACCGGAGATCGTCGCCGCCGATTCGTCGTCCACAGGCCTTCCCCGAGCACGCCGGCCATCCCTACGGAACCACTGTGAGCCCCCGAGTGTTTCCCCTCTCTTCCCCGCCTCTTTTGCGCCGCGTAGCCCTAGTTTCACCGGAGCCGGTAACTCCTCGCCGCCGGGCATGCCGCCACCGCGGCTACGGCCGCGCAAGCTCGCCTCCGAGCACGTCAACGCACTCAGGGAGTCTCCGTGAGCTCGAATCACCCGCCCGTTAGGCCTGCCCTGCACCGTAGCCGCAACCCCGTGCACACCCGAAATCCGTCCGCCGCCGCGAGCTTGCTTCCGGCAAGCTTGGGACGTCCCAGCCCCTCCGTCTGCCCTAGCAGATGCGCGCGAATGCCAGCTCTCCGTAGAGCCAAACCCCGCCGCAAACCGCCGCCTGTAGTGCGAGCCCGAGCAACTCCGGCGTGCCTCCGCCGTGTTCCGTGGTCGCCGCCGGTAGATCTCCGGCGTGATGATGTGGCGCTGTTTTAGTTAGCTCTAATGACCCTGCTAAACACTCCTAGAGCCACTGCCATGTGGGCCCCGTGCCCGTTTAGGATAGCCTAATGTCCTGTTTAGATTAGTACTAATCTGGGGGGACCCCACATGTCAGCTTTCACTTTGGTCAAGTCAACGTTGACCGGTCCCACCTGTCATCCACCCAAACCAGCCTGAGACACTGACGTATGGGTCCCACAGGTCAGGATTGACCTGGCCGACCCAGTTGACCTGCTGACATCACACCTATGGCATGCTGACGCAGTAAAGCATTTTCTGGATTAAAGTTCATTCAGGAAATTCCAGAAAATACTACAAACTTCAAAAATTCATAGAAATTCAAGCATAACTCCAAATGAAACAAATTATATATGAAAAATGATCAAAAAAATCCAATCTATCCATCTGTACTGGTTTCATGCATGTTAGAGCAACCTAACCTTGCTGTTTAGGTGAAACAAGTTAATGCACCTTTATGACTTCATAACATGGGTATGCATTTGAATCTTTGGTTCAAATGGACTCATCTCAATCTGTTCTAGCTTGCATTAGCCCAAAACACATTCATATTGCCATGTCATAGCATGCATCATATTGTTGCATATCGTCATGTGTCGATTGTGTTCGATGTATCTTTCGTGGTAGGTTCTGCCTCCGAGGATACCCACGATTATCCGACTGAAGGGCAGTATCCTAGTACCACTCCATCAGGCAAGCAGAACCCCCTTGTTCATTCCGATACAAACCCACTCTCTCGCTCTGCTCTATTTTACTGCATTAGGACAACAACGATGCAACTGTTTCATGCTGCGGTAGTTGAACCCCTTATCCTCTGCATGACCTGTCATTGCCACAGTAAATAGATGAAACACACTAGCATGAGTAGGAGTTGTTTGAGCCCTGATGTGCCTACTCATTCCTGCTTGTTTGTCATGCCTGCTACTGCTTAGAGTTGAGTCAGGTCTGATTCATCGGGGATGAATCGGAGGTGTGTGAACATGTCCTACTGTTGAGAGCTAAGTGTGTGAACACGATTTGGTAAAGGTAGCGGTGAGAGGCCATGTAGGAGTACATGGTGGGTTGTCTCATTGAAGCCATCCTCAGGAACTGAGTTCTGTGTTTGTGATCCATGAAACAGTTACTACCACGCATTGGGCCCGAAACCAATGGACCCTCTCGGCTTCTTAATCACCCTTGTCCTCTGTCCAGGAGTTGCAAGTAGTTTCTGCTGTTTGTAGTATGCTGGAGGCCGTGGGCAGCGCTGACCCGAGGGGTGGGCTGTGATGCGGTAGGCACGTGGCCGGGTATGCCGGGCGCCCATTTGGTGTCGCGGAACCCTGTACACGTCGTTCGGGGCCGTATGTGGAAACCTCGGCCGGACTCCCTTCGGATGGAACCTGAATAGGCGATAAACCTGGACTAGAGACTTGAGTGTTTAGGTAGGTTGTGGCCGATACCCACGTTGGGATTCCGCTTGAAGGTTGCCGAGTACATGTCGTGTAAACGGCGGTAAGTGGTGAGAGCGTGTGTGAAGAAGTACACCCCTGCAGGGTTAACATCATCTATTCGAATAGTCGTGTCCGCGGTAAAGGACTTCTGGGCTGCCTATAACAGTTCATAGACAAGTGAAAGTGGATACTCTAAAATGCGCAAGATAAGCGTGAGTGCTATGGATGGCGTTCTCGTAGGGAGACGGGAGCGGATCCTTAGTGGTGTATTGATATGGTGAATATGTGGACTCGTGTGCGCCACCTCAAAAGAGTTACTTGCAGTCGTAGTTTAGGATAGCCACCGAGTCAAAGCTAGCTTGCTGCAGTTAAACTCCACCACCCCCTTTGTTGATACCGATGCATATGTAGCTAGTTCTGATGTAAGTCTTGCTGGGTACATTTGTACTCATGTTTGCTTATTTTATGTTTTGCAGATAGACGTCAGTCTCGCTAGTAGTTCCGTGTGGACTTCGACGTTTAGCTTGATACCTCAGCTACGATCTTGTGCCCTCGGCAGGATCTAGTAGATAGTCAGGCTTCTCAGCCTTTTTCATTTATAGTTGTCTGTACTCATACATGTTAAGCTTCCGCATGTGTTTGACTTGTATGCTCTGAATGATGGGTCGAGAGACCCATGTTTGTAATATCTGGCTCTTTGGAGCCTAATGAATAAATACTCTGAGTCGTAGAGTCTAGTTGTGATGCCATGTTGTATTTTGCACATAGCGAGCATATTGTGTGTATGATTGAAATGCTTGGTATGTGTGGGATCCGACAATCTAGTTTTTATCCTTGGTAGCCTCTCTTATGGGGAAATGTAGTCTTGTGCTTCCATGAGCCATAGTAGTCCGCTACAGCCCGGTTCACCGGAGTCCTGCTAGCCCAGCACTACTGCTCCGAAACACTTGACTGGCCGGCATGTGATTCACTTCGTTCCTGTGTCTGTCCCTTCGGGGAAATGTCACGCGGTGACATCCGGAGTCCTGCCTAGCCTGCTACAGCCCGGGTTCCCGGAGTCCTGTTAGCCCAGTGCTACAGCCCAGATTCACACGTTGCAGACCGACATGCTCGATGTTGATTCATGTATGCCTGTCCCCATAAGTTAGTGCCGCTTTGGGTTCACGACTAGCCATGTCGGCCCGGGTTCTCTGTCATATGGATGCTAGCAACACTATCATATACGTGAGCCAAAAGGCGCAAACGGTCCTGGGCCATGGTAATTCGACACCCGTGGGAATACCGTGCGTGAGGCCGCAAAGTGATATGAGGTGTTACAGGCTAGATCGGCGTGACTTAGAATCGGGGTCCTGACAGCGTTGGTATCAGAGCCTGACTGCCTGTAGGTTTACGAAGCCAAACTGGTCGAAGTTGAGTCTAGAAATGCTTTAGTTATATAAGGGAATTGATTGTGGGAGGGAACGTAAGGCTCTTTTTACTTCTTTACCTTATGCCCTTCTGATCTGAGTCATCCTCTTCTCTTCTACGGGAATTAAGAACTAGGCTTCTCGTCTATCTATCAGGATCACGTGTTACTAATCCGTAGACTCATAGGACTGTTGGATTTAAGCTTCATTTCAGTTCCTACTACTTCCGTGTATCCATAGCTGGCCTCAAATTCTTGATATTGTGATGATCAAGTGGTTACGCCACCATTTTGCAGGATGTCTTAAATCTTTTTGAGCATTTACAGCCGTTATGCTGTCCGAGTCATCCCAGGTCTCTAAATAGTCTGATGCATTTGTAAATCCCTTCTTTCCGTTCCCGATGTTCCTTGGGCCAGATTAGTCAGACTAACCAGTGTGTTGAGGTACTCCGTTACCTCGTCATATATGTTGGAGCTATTATTATGACCCCAGTCATCTTAGAGAACCACTTAGTAATCTAGCAATGCTATGCATTCCCAGTGTGCGGATTCTGGCCATTATTCTCGAAAGCATCCCGTGATGCCATTTAGTTAGTAGGCATTCTATTTCTGGGTTCTTGAACCCAAGATTCACTCTACTTAATTCGTGTAGCTAGTGTTTGCTCGTTCCTTTAGGATATTAGTAACCTTTGTGATAGTCTTCGAGGTCCGTGGTATATCATTCTTCCAAATACCATGAACCATTCGTGGCAGGAGTTCTTTTGAACCAAAAGATCACAACCAGGGCGCCCTTGAGGAGTACTCCATTCATATTGTGACTCTGCCAGTCCTACCTTTCTGCATGGGTTATCTAGAAGAAACTTGTTGAACTTGGTTCGACATACTAATCTATGCATCCACAACTCAGAAAGTTAGATGTTCCTTTGGGTTGTCCCTCTTTAGTTATTTTCTGGCCCTCATCTATCAATTGATAGTCAGGAGTAATTGTGCATTTGTGTTATCAATGCCTATTATTCTTGTGGTCTGTCAAGCCATTCTAATCCGGAATGACTAGGAGAAACAAACTCCAGTACCTCGTCCATCTTTGGGATTGGGTCAAAGTAGTTGTATTCCGCAGATCAAATGCCTAACCAGCTTTTGTTCTGTTCTACCTTTGAGTATTACCCCCTTTATGTCGAGAATATCGTAGGAACACCCACAAGTGAATCGTGATGCGTGAAATCAATACTCCTAGCAACTCCGTTGCTTGGTAGTTGAAGGACAATAATTTCATCCTTAGCGTGTTGGTTACTGAATCACCATCCTAAGGTTGATCGTGCCACCCAGTCCTTATTCCCGGTGTACTTTTGGATCAATGAGTTAGGATAGTGTCAGTCCTTGCTTATTCGGTCATATCGTCTTGCTCTGAAAAGCAAGATCATTCTCGAGCTTAGTAACATATCGGTGGTTCGTGATGTTCCGAATATCTTCTCGGATGTATTACCAGGTTGTCACCTGACCGCTATGTTGAGTTCATGATTATGTTGGTTTTCCTCCAAACCACCCATTCTCCAAGAATCTGTGTTGGATACCCCTGAGCTAGTTGGTCAAGCTAAACAACAACTTGGAGAGTTGGAAGATAAAAACTTGTCTAACTTAGTTCATTTCCAAAGGGATATCTTGTGTTGTGTGTTGTAGAAAGATGATTTCTTCATCGATTGGTCCTCGTGATCAATTAATGGACCTATCATCTTAACCAAACTTTGACTTGAGTATGGGCTATCATCAAATCAAATCAGAACCAACGATGTTCGTAATGTTGTCTTACTCGTGGTTGATTCCTCAAGCATACACCATTACATCTTTTGGTCTGATCAATGCTATCACCGTGTTCCCTTAATTGTGGAATTCCATCTATATGGAAGCCTAGATGGTTTGTTGTTGAGCCCATCGACAACATCCTTATCTCCACCATGATTTGGTTGAACATCTAAGTTAGCGTTGGAAACTTTTGAAGCATCTTCCTCGTGTTAGCTCATGAAGTTTATGTTTTGATGGAAGAAGTGACTTCCTCTAGTTCACGTGCATATGATGCAAGTTGCCGCCATGAACTTGAGAAAGTTTGTTTCGCCTCCTCTGGAATCATCCCAAGTCAGTCATGTATACGTGCGAAGTATTCTTTGGTCTGGAGACTTGCAACCTTCATTCTATATGAATCCCTAGCACACCAAGCCACTGATTGATTTGTTCAAGGAAAAGAAGTTCTTAAGTGCTATTCCTTAAGGACCCAAAGGTACATGCGCATGACTTCGCTCTCCGCAATGATGGTTCCTAATCAGAACTCGGTAGTGTTTTATTCTAAGACTACTATGTGGTCATGCTTGTCTGGGACAGCGTGTTCACATGTTGTAGCAGAACCAGCTGATGTTTTAGAGCTTGCTATCGTAGTTCATCCCCTGAGAATCTCGCAACGTCATCTCGTCGATTTGTGTTGCAAACCTTCATTTTTCTTCCTAGACTCGATGAGTCTGGAATATCCTGCCACCAACCATATCTGAATCTCGGGCAGATGTGATGGTTGGAAGGTTTCCCAAGAGCTATAATATTGGTCTCTCAGTAACCGGTAGAGTGGATGTCGTGGCCAACACACCCAACCGGAAGACCTATTATTATAGTATCTTGATTGAGGAAGTTGGCCACCTCTCCATAAGGATTTCGTAAGATTCTACTTCCGTAGATATTCCCTATGGATTCTTGTGCTCCCGAAGTCCGACCTTTTACTTGATGTTGTACGTACCAAACCATTTTAATAAATGGGTTGCACTAGCACATCAAGGAGAACATTAGAAGCGGAGTGCTAAATGTCTCTCGGTCGATCGTTCAGATTTCGTCCCCTTGGCCTCGCTAAGGTGAAATCCTAGAAGGTGTTATCTTCCTTTGCATCTGCATCATCCATCACTATTCATCATGGTAGTATGTTGTGTTGCCAGGATCCTCGACACGGATATTGGTAAAACCTTGATGTATATGGAAATACTCAAGTTCTTGAGAGCACACACAAGCACTAGGTGTTATCATCGGCACTAACATGGATTGCTCCTAGTTTCTCCGGTTATGTTATAACTTTTCAAGAGTGGACTCACCCTGTACTGTTAAGCTTCTCCCAGTTACCAGAATCATTGCCAGCATTTGCAGTCGTTCCGAGCTTGCACCGCCAATATATGTGCCATTCTACCATGGGTTCCATCCATTTCCGGTGATAAGCAAATCATCCCTTGCGTTGTCTTCAACAAGGTAGTTCATATCATCCATTCTAGTCCGAGTATGCCATTCCTTCGAACTTCGCCAAACGATTGTTGTGATTTGCCTTAGGCTGATATAAAAAGTCTCAATGATCTCTATATCAAAAGTAATTCTTTTTTCCACTTAAGGTAATAATTCTACGAGTCACCTTCCCCAAGGTGCCCCGTTATCGAATCATGGCAATTTTCCTCGCTACTTTGAAACCCTCGTCAAATTGTTTCTTCCATCCCTCCTGATGCATGTTTTGCCTCTTAGCTCCAGAGATGTTTCTATGTCTCATTCCGTGAATTGATCTTGTGATCATTAAGATGATCCTAAGTTGCTCAAATCTCAGGAAGATCGATTCTTCTTAAATTCTCCCTTTCTACTCGTTGTCATGTTGGATGTAGTTCTCAAAGCAAGACGTTGAGACGAAGATGATGATCGAATCAACGTTCTTATGAAGTGCAACCTGGATCGTGAAGATTGTGTTAGCTTGTGTCCCTCTGTCTTCTTACCTCACGACTTGAATCTCGGGACGAGATTCTTGTTTAGTGGGGGTGAGTTGTCACATCCCAAGCTCTACCTTGCTCTAGGCTAGCACTTGATTGATGCATCATGTTCACTTTTCCAGAAACTTGAAATGGGGATGATCCAAAACCCCCAGCACCACCTAAACCAACTAGGGTTACTAAATAATTCTCTCAATGAACCTGAAATGCCCTTCTAAAATGTTCATCATCTTTACCTTGGTCTAGGACCTTTGACAAAAATGGTGCACAATTTTCTAGGACACATAAGGTCACTGATTTAAATCATATGCTATTTGCAATTGGTAATTTAAATGCTGTATATTATTTTAAGTGCTCAATTAATTCAGAACTTAAGTGAGGGCTGTTAGGAATAATCCAAACAGAGCCCACAATTAATTTTCAGGATTTTTGAAAATGTTTTGGTATTTTTAATAAAGCCCCGAAGTTACAGAAAAATAGAAAAACGCTAACAAAAAGAGAGAGAGAGAATACCTGGCGCTTACCTGGCCGGCCTGGCACTGTAGCAGCCCACCAGGCCCATCTGCCAGTCGTCTCCCACCTCGCGCCAGAAGGACGCGAGGCGTGTGTTCGCCGCACGCCGGCACGCGCCCGTGCCACCTCCTGCTTCCGCCGCTTCTGGAGCCAGCCCCGAGTGCCACGCACTCCCTCTCGACCCCCTCGCTCTCTCCCTGGACCCCCTCCCCCTCCTCTGCTCTCTCCCGCAGCACCACCGAGCGCGTTCGCCACCGCCGCTCGCCGTAGCCATGACCACCGCCTACCCCACGCCCCCTGGAGCTGCCCACGAGCTCCGCCTCGTTCCTCTCCTTCTCACCGAGCCTCCCGACGCCAGAAGCCCCGAAAACGTCGCCGGCATCGTCGAGTTCACCGTCGGGCACCGAAGATCGTCGCCGCCGATTCGTCATCCACAGGGCTTCCCCGAGCACGCCGGCCATCCCTACGGCACCGCTGTGAGCCCCCGAGCGTTTCCCCTCTCTTCCCCGCCTCTTTTGCGCCGCGTAGCCCTAGTTTCACCGGAGCCGATAACACCTCGCCGCCGGGCATGCCGCCACCACGGCTACGGCCGCGCAAGCTCGCCTCCGAGCACATCAATGCACTCAGGGAGTCTCCGTGAGCTCGAATCACCCGCCCGTTAGGCCTGTCCTGCACCGTAGCCGCAACCCTGTGCACACCCGAAATCCATCCGCCGCCGCGAGCTTGCTTCCAGCAAGCTTGGGCCGTCCCAGCCCCTCCCGTCTGCCCTAGCAGATGCGCGCAAACGCCAGCTCTCCGTAGAGCCAAACCCCGCCGCAAACCGCCGCCTGTAGTGCGAGCCCGAGCAACTCCGGCGTGCCTCCGCCGTGTTCCGTGGTCACCGCCGGCAGATCTCCAGCGTGATGATGTGGCACTGTTTTAGTTAGCTCTAATGACCCTGCTAAACACTCCTAGAGCCACTGCCATGTGGGCTCCGTGCCCGTTTAGGATAGCCTAATGTCCTGTTTAGATTAGTACTAATCTGGGGGGACCCCACATGTCAGCTTTCACTTTGGTCAAGTCAACGTTGACCGGTCCCACCTGTCATCCACCCAAACCAGCCTGAGACACTGACGTATGGGTCCCACAGGTCAGGTTTGACCTGGCCGACCCAGTTGACCTGCTGACGTCACACCTATGTCATGCTGATGCAGTAAAGCATTTTCTGGATTAAAGTTTATTTAGGAAATTCCAGAAAATACTACAAACTTCAAAAATTCATGGAAATTCAAGCATTAATCCAAATGAAACAAATTATATATGAAAAATGATCAGAAAAATCCAATCTATCCATCTGTACTGGTTTCATGCATGTTAGAGTAACCTAACCTTGCTGTTTAGGTGAAACAAGTTAATGCACCTTTATGACTTCATAACATGGGTATGCATTTGAATCTTTGGTTCAAATGGACTCATCTCAATCTGTTCTAGCTTGCATTAGCCCAAAACACATTCATATTGCCATGTCATAGCATGCATCATATTGTTGCATATCGTCATGTGTTGATTGTGTTCGACGTATCTTTCGTGGTAGGTTCTGCCTCCGAGGATACCCACGATTATCCGACTGAAGGGCAGTATCCTAGTACCACTCCATCAGGCAAGCAGAACCCCCTTGTTCATTCCGATACAAACCCACTCTCTCGCTCTGCTCTATTTTACTGCATTAGGACAACAACGATGCAACTGTTTCATGCTGTGGTAGTTGAACCCCTTATCCTCTGCATGACCTGTCATTGCCATAGTAAATAGATGAAACCCACTAGCATGAGTAGGAGTTGTTTGAGCCCTGATGTGCCTACTCATTCCTGCTTGTTTGTCATGCCTGCTACTGCTTAGAGTTGAGTCAGGTCTGATTCATCGGGGATGAATCGGAGGTGTGTGAACATGTCCTACTGTTGAGAGCTAAGTGTGTGAACACGATTTGGTAAAGGTAGCGGTGAGAGGCCATGTAGGAGTACATGGTGGGTTGTCTCATTGAAGCC
Source organism: Triticum aestivum (assembly GCF_018294505.1). NCBI lineage: Eukaryota > Viridiplantae > Streptophyta > Magnoliopsida > Poales > Poaceae > Triticum > Triticum aestivum. The sequence continues at coordinate 581,620,260 of NC_057814.1, read as the reverse complement.
GTCCTCAGGAACTGAGTTCTGTGTTTATGATCCATGAAACAGTTACTATCACGCATTGGGCCCGAAACCAATGGACCCTCTCGGCTTCTTAATCACCCTTGTCCTCTGTCCAGGAGTTGCAAGTAGTTTCTGGTGTTTGTATTATGCTGGAGGCCGTGGGCAGCGCTGACCCGAGGGGTGGGCTGTGATGCGGTAGGCACGTGGCCAGGTATGCCGGGCGCCCGTTTGGTGTCGCGGAACCCTGTAGACATCATTCGGGGCCGTATGTGGAAACCTCGGCCGGACTCCCTGCGGATGGAACCTGAATAGGCGATAAACCTGGACTAGAGACTTGAGTGTTTAGGTAGGCTATGGCCGACACCCACGTTGGGCTTCTGCTTGAAGGTTGCCGAGTACATGTCGTGTAAACGGCGGTAAGTGGTGAGAGCGTGTGTGAAGAAGTACAACCTTGCAGGGTTAACATCATCTATTCGAATAGGCGTGTCCGCGGTAAAGGACTTCTGGGTTGCCTATAATAGTTCATAGACAAGTGAAAGTGGATACTCTAAAATGCGCAAGATAAGCATGAGTGCTATGGATGGCGTTCTCGTAGGGAGACGGGAGCGGATGCATAGTGGTGTATTGATATGGTGAATATGTGGACTCGTGTGCACCACCTCAAAAGAGTTACTTGCAGTCGTAGTTTAGGATAGCCACCGAGTCAAAGCTGGCTTGCTGCAGTTAAACTCCACCACCCCCTTTGATGATACCGATGCATTTTGATGTAAGTCTTGCTGGGTTTATTTGTACTCATGTTTGCTTATTTTATGTTTTGCAGAGAGACTTCAGTCTCGCTAGTAGTTCCGTGTGGACTTCGACGTTTAGCTTGATACCTCAGCTACGATCTTGTGCCCTCGGCAGGATCTAGTAGATAGTCAGGCTTCTCAGCCTTTTTCATTTATAGTTGTCTGTACTCAGACATGTTAAGCTTCCACATGTGTTTGACTTGTATGCTCTGAATGCTGGGTCGAGAGACCCATGTTTGTAATATCTGGCTCTTCGGAGCCTAATGAATAAATACTCTGAGTCGTAGAGTCTAGTTGTGATGCCATGTTGTATTTGCACATAGCGAGCATATTGTGTGTATGATTGAAATGCTTGGTATGTGTGGGATCCGACAATCTAGTTGTTTATCCTTGGTAGCCTCTCTTATGGGGAAATGTAGTCTTGTGCTTCCATGAGCCATAGTAGTCCGCTACAGCCCGGTTCACCGGAGTCCTGCTAGCCCAGCACTACTGCTCCGAAACACTTGACTGGCCGGCATGTGATTCACTTCGTTCCTGTGTCTGTCCCTTCGGGGAAATGTCACGCGGTGACATCCGGAGTCCTGCCTAGCCTGCTACAGCCCGGGTTCCCGGAGTCCTGTTAGCCCAGTGCTACAGCCCAGATTCACATGTTGCTGACCGACATGCTCGATGTTGATTCATGTATGCCTGTCCCCGTAAGTTAGTGCCGCTTTGGGTTCACGACTAGCCATGTCGGTCCGGGTTCTCTGTCATATGGATGCTAGCGACACTATCATATACGTGAGCCAAAAGGCACAAACGGTCCCGGGCCATGGTAAGGCGACACCCGTGGGAATACCGTGCGTGAGGCCGCAAAGTGATATGAGGTGTTACAGGCTAGATCGGTGTGACTTAGAATCGGGGTCCTGACATTCGCCCACCTTTCCTTCGTCGGTACAGAAGAAAAATGGAAGAAGTGAGTAGCCTGGAGTGAGGTTTTCTTCAAGAAAGGGAAGAAAGGGCTTGAACGAGCGTTCCAGTGAAATGATGGTTGCTTCGTCCAGTCCAACTTGGAGGCCACCTTACCACTGCTGGTAAAGGTGTGGGTTTTGTGATATGACGGGTCATGACGGCCACACCAGGGTGACAGGTGAGTCTCGACTGTAGCACCTCGCTGTGATTTGGTGGATGGCATGCGGGCCCGGATGCTTTGAAATGCCCGCATGTAGATAGAGCGGCTAGTCATATAGGAGTGCTCAATATTGTGCACCGCGACCAAGGCGGAGAGGAAAACGAGAGAACTACGTAATTAATGCATGAGTTTAATTAGGGTAGTTTTGTAAAGTACGAGATACATTCCTCCAATCGCAAAATGCCTTGGTTCTTGAGTTTGAGATTTGAGCCCTATAAACCGGACGGGAGGGAGTACTGCACACGGTGTAGTCTAGTCACTTGTTGAAATCTCTAGAAAGGCAAATACTCCTTTCCGGTTTACAGGGCTATAGTACTCCCTCCGTCTAGGTGTGTAAGTCATCTTACGAAAACCAAATAGTCCCAAAACACTTAGGCACGGTGCATTAACTTCTACCTTGTTTCTTGTTTCTTGACATATCAACCAATAAGAGATGAGAGGTGTGCATGCTTTTAATGACTTGCAATGGCTAGTTCATTGCATGCAATGCTATTTATTAGCAAATAAACATTGGTGACCCCAGGAGGAAACGGTGCTAAGCGCGTGGACCTATGCAGAGTGAGTATCAACCAATGGATAATGGAGTTTAATTGTTAAACAATAGCAATTTTGTCTCGTGCAAGAGCCTGGCTAGTACTCCAAGGAACCGAACCACGCGAGCGTTCGCAACTGCCACGTTCGGGTTGCGCTTGGCTCTTCGCCTCTTCGAGAAGACGAACAATGATGTTACTCCTACTTCTACAGTACCGAATCCCCTGCTGCATGTCCGTCCACCTCGTGCGGGAGGGATAGCGTGTAGCGAAAGCTTCTACTTACTGCTCCTGCCTTTGCGTCTATGACAGGTGGGCCCAACAGGTGGTTGGCCCTCCTGTCATGCAGCCAAAGGCAGGTGCAGTTAAGGCACCGGAGCTCAGTCCGCGAGGGAGAGGGCGTTGTAGTAATCAAATTTCTCGGTCTTGTACGAGTTGACGCGACACATCAAAGCATTGCACTCGATATAAGTCTTTTTACACATTTGAAATGGGCTACTTCGTATGTAGGAGTAGACATATTCTGCTTCGTATGTAGTCACTTGTTGCAATCTCTAAAAAGACTTATATTTGGAAACGGAGGGAGTACAACGCATGCATGCATGTCGTGACTTTCCTTTTGATACTTGCATGTGTTGATTTGATGCACCTTGCCAAATTTTGACTATAAATTTAACTAACCAAATTTTCATGCATGTCACAAAAATTTACGGGGCTGTTTGGATTGTGACTATGTTTGTCTTATGTTAACACATTATTTTTCCCACACTTGCCACACTTGCCTAACCTGAGTTGCTCAAATTGTTAGACACACTTTGGCTTGCCTAAGGGAATCTTGCCACAATTTTTGTGTCTATGACATGTGGGGTTCAGTGCTAATAAAAAAATTCTTGTCTTAGGTGTGGCTTATAAAAAAGACTTATATTTAGGAATGGAGGGAGTAGAAAATATAAATAATAATGCAAGTTTGGGCAACCCACATTTCCGCTAATTTTAGCCGTGGGCTTGTTCACAATTTTTACGAGGGGGTGGTTGTTCATTTAATGGAGGGACTTGTAGTACCAGACTTGAACGATACAAAGTGCGACCTGGCACACCGTAACACCACTTGGAACAAGCGGGTAGCTATCTCAAAAAACAATCAACAACTGAAAAACCGCGACCTGGCATGTAGTAGTACACAATTTTAAACGATTGTTTGATGGAGTGAAAAAGGAAAACTACCCCACTACGTATATATAGGCCGGAGCCTCCGCGCTTGCTTGCTAGGGTTGCTCTATTCACACACTCTCATCCTCTCCAGATCTAAACAAGATAGGGGTAGTAACACTGTCTTTCTCCCTTCAAAATACACTGGCTTTCTATCCTCACCGCTGGTTACAGATCCGGACGTATCCCCCTCCGCCGGTGAAGGGGAGGAGGGGCAGCGTTTAAGGCCGTCGTCGACAGCGAGGGAGGAGACCCACCGCCGGCCGCACCGTTATCTCTGGCCAAGCGCCGGCGCGGGAGGTCCTCCGATCCCTTCGTCGTTGCCTGTGGGCGGATCCGGCCTCCCGCCGCCCACCTATCCACATCCCGACGACCTTCAGGTATATCTTCGTTTGAAACCGCCTTAGCTCTACTTCCCCAGCTCGCTACGTCGCTGCATGTGCATCATTTTCTACCTCTCAGCCCCTCTCGATCGGATGGTCCAATGTCACATATTTTTTTCTTCCATTGTTAGAGGTAAAGCTACTTCATGGAGTCGAATCTTGTACTCCCTCCGTCCGAAAATACTTGTCATTGAAATGGATGTATCTAGATGTATTTTAGTTCTAGACACATCCATTTTGATGACAAGTAATTCTGGACGGAGGGAGTACTTGGTTCAAAAAAGAAATAAAGTGGGGTGGGGGAATTTAGTGTGTACATCGGACATGGTACAAACAGGAAGGGAAGGGGGTGAAAGTAGTACAGACTGGTCATCCAACCGGTCTCTTGGTCGAAAAGGGAAATATAGGGGTAACGCTGTACACAGTGGTATGACCAGGACTAGATTTGCTATCCGCACATAGGAGTAGGTGGCTAGAGTGAACAAAAATGGGACCAACCCAGATATGTTTCTTGGATGTTTGTTTCTCGGGGCAACAAACTATGAGTCACCACTTTATGTCCCTATTTACGTACATGGTGCTGGACTGCTGGTGCGCCCACTGTCCCATGCCCTTATACCAAATATTTAGGCTCCGTTCGGAATAAAGGGGCAGAAAACATAGGTCTTGATGAAAATAGAGGAATAGGAAAGGAATGTAGGTATAAAACTATGGAACAGCGAACCGGAGGAAACTCTCAAGAGAATGTGTTCGGATGGACTACGAAATGTACAGATTTGTTTTTTTAGAGTGGCATGCTTGGCAGTATGAGATGCTATTTGTTTATTCAGCTGCACAGTGACTACTCTTGTCCTCACCTCACGTACCACACATAGGTTGATTTTTTTTATTCCGGCAACACAACACAGCAACCTGTCTAACGCATGGCAGCGAGCGCCTGCCTCGGGCTTCCGCCCAAAAAATGAGCAGCGCGTGGATGTTTCTAATCCTATGGAATCAGTACTACCAGACCAACTTTCCTATGAAACGTTATTCACCTTTCCCGTGTTCCGAACGGTTGGAAGGGAAAGAATACCGTAGGAATTGTGTTCCTACGAAAATCCTGCACCAAACCTGTGAATCGAACGCAGCCTTAGCTGTTCTTAATCTAATGTCCCTGGTAAAAATGAAGCCATGCCACTGTTATAAGCCATGACAAGTTTAGCAAAATGTTTTTGCCTGTAATTGTTTGAGACTCTGACTGTTTCCTCTGTGCCTTTTTGTGCAAACAGGGATATCCAATTCACCTGGTTGCTGTTGTGACCTTTTGTTGCACTGCACAAAACTCTTCTTAAAAGAAGTGACTTTTGTGCTATTTAACTGGAATGTCATAATGGAACAGTTGGTTCATTTTGGTGGAACTGCACAAAGGGAGATCTGTGTTCCAATCCTCATCATCCATATTGGCGCCATAACCTTCCTTTAGGTAAGAATGATATTTAATGCATGTGTTCATCTCTATTTTCCGACTGCCATGAGAAAATAATGTTGTTTTTACTAGTACACTTGTACTCCCTCACTAACAAAACCAATTCTGAATTAGAGGCCAATCATGTACTTGGTTTCACCAACTGGTGAGGAGAAAGAGAAACAGACCATGAAGAGGAAGAAGAAGAAGAAGAAACAGTGCCAAGGCGATCTTGCTGAAGCCAGAGGCCTCAGTCGAGGCCATTCAAGGGCTCCGGCAACGACTACCTTACATGTGAGACGATCCTCTAGGGAGCCCTTCCACTTCTGCTGTCTCACTTAATTAATTAGGAGTACTTAAGTACCACTAATTTATTACTGTCTAATTTTCCTGTTGGAGTTAAACAAATCTTTAGTAGGACCCTATGCTGAATCATGTACGTGTGTATGTTTGTCTATGGAGGTGAATCATGTGGTGGAGCAGGGAGGGAATATTATTAGTGTCATGACATAATAGTGCTATTGTTTTGCATGTCAATTTATTGCCATTGGTTCAATGAGGCAATGTTTTGCGTATTGTCCATCATGAATTTGATGCTACTGTTTGAGTAATATGCTAATGTCTTCCTATCCTTTCTCACTAAGCTAATGAAGGTTTCACCTTGTTCCTACTTGTGCAAACAGGGATCATGTTGTGCCAATCATACATTTTAGTGGAACTACACAAGACAATACAATGAACTGTATCCCAGCCAGTGCTTTAACTCTGCTGGAAGTTCTTGATAATCTTTCGATATAATCTCAGCACTGGTAAACAAGAGTGATTTCAACCATACATTTGAAGTGCACAAAAATATATACTATTGTGTGATTCCAGTGAGTGCTTTATCATCTCTTATGGGACTACCTGAATAAGCTTTTTTTCTCAGGTTGGTACGGGCCTAAGGCCTTCATCCATATTAGTTTGCTGTCATCTCTATTTGTATCGTGCTACTGTCATGAGAAACTCCTTTATCTTTGCACGTTAACGTTTTGCAACCTATGATAAATGGCAATGCTTTGAGTGTTGAGTTGAGCTAATTGGCAATGATTAAATAAACTAATACCTCTCTTTAAGCAAGACTACTATGTTGCTAACTTTACCGATTAAGATAATGAGGGTGCTTCTATTTGTTAGTGTATGTGTCATCAACTAGTCCCACTATTACAGTAATCTCACTCTCTCAATATATGTGCCAAAAGGGATGCTCGATTTTGGTGGAACTGCACAAAAACTTTGGGTGCTTCATTGCCTCGACAGCTTCCATCCTTTCCTGTCAGTCGCTAATCTCCGCTTGCTTTCTTCCTTTGCTGTCAGTCGCTTGGCTTATCTCGGCTTCCAGTCAAAGGAAATAGTAATTGATATGCTACCTCACACAGGTTGGTATTGGTCTTTATCCTGATTATTGTGCCTGTCATATGTATTGGTAATTCGGTATTGTGCTACTATTTACCGATTTCATAAAGGAGTAATTTGGAGCCTGAACTCGCAGGCAAATCATTACATCGGGTGATTTCAGTAGAACTGCACAAAATGATCAGATGGACAGGTACTTATGCTGCTGCTATGTACTCCAAAGTTCACTCAGACAAGCATCGATGTTGACAAGAAGTGCCTATATTCATTCGAGTATCAACCGGCGTCAACCAATTGTCAAACTCCAAGTATTAGGAGAGTGAACGCCAAAAATATTGCTTGGTGCATAGCCCAGAAAAACGCAGTCCAGTCTTTGGTCCCAACTTGTGCCTTTTGGTTATCGGCACATATGGTAGCGAACTATATGGCATGGAGTCTAAAGATTCTAGACAAGTTGGTTGACGCGTATATTCATCTGGCACTTAATCAGTCTGCACGCCAAGGATGCTCCATTTCAGTTGAACTGCAAAAAAAATTTGGGTGGTTCATTTTCTCAACCGCCTCCTTTCTCGTCTGCAATGTAGAATTTTAGCGAGATACAGGACCAAGATGAGCCAGTAAACTAGTTGGATGAAAGTAGTGGCCAAGTTGCTCAAACCTCCCTCGGCACGAGGCCACTATTTGAGGCTAAACCTACAAGCAAAGTTCAGATTGTCTGTGCTGCCTCTTATGTACTCGAAAGTTTACTCGTACAAGAACTAATTTTAGCAAGAAGTACCTCCGATTGAACACCATTTACCAGTCTGTACCCTAGGTAATTAAAGTTCGTCCATGGATCATATTGGTTGTGATCTCAATCATTTGGATGCATAAACATACTGAACATGTGTATATCTGAATCTTTTTGTGAATTATGTATGAATATTGTCGTGTGATCTATCAATCATTTGGATGCATATATATGCTGAGCTTGTGTATATATGAATCTTTTTAGTTGTTGATAGTGAATGTTGGCTATGAATTTGAACGTGTCCTGTGAACCTGAGTTTGATATGAATGTTTACCTTTTCTGTTGTATTTGTGTGTGAACTTGTTAGTATGCCTACTGTGGGGTATAAAACGCAGGTCTCTTATAAAAGTAATGCTGTGTCCAATTAATGTTTTCCCTTCAAACCACATTATATATATTTATATTATTACTATTATCGTATATTTTATAGAGACTTATATATACATTATAAAAACATCCTACGTGTTATTAACTTATAAAAGTAAATGTTTAGCGGAAGTTGGCAAGGAAAATCCTGGTTGTTTTTGACTCACAGGCAAGGAAAATCCTGGTGATTGCGTACAAAAGCTTGCGAAGATTTTAAGGACCAATTTAATAATAACGCGCTCATTTTTATTTTGAGCAATAACTCGCTAATTTCTTAATTATATATATATATATATAATGTGCCTCTCCGGTTTATTCTTTGATATTAATTGCTCCTTCTAACATAACATTATATATATAACGAGCCCACCTAATACTTGTATTTCAAGGAAGTGCAAATGGGCTGGGATTTCTTAGAAAATATAAAAATATAAATGGGCCTGATTGACGTGAAATTATTTGTTCACCCAACCCAGGAAATGGACTGTACATTCTAGAAAACATGGGTTAAATATATGCCACATTTTTGCAGGCTGACATGTGGGCCAATAGGTCGAAGCCTACGCAGGTCGTTGTCAACTTGGTCAACAAATGATTGTGTCATCCACAGCCATTGGATTTATATCCAACGGCCGGCATGCACCTTCAATCTCTCGTCTTCTTCCTCCAGCGTCGCCGGGACCGCCTGGTCCGGCCTCCGGCTGCTAGCGGCTCTACTTAGCACGCATCGCTGCGAAGCGCTACCCCACCGTCGGCCAGGCTATCCCTCCACCCCTCGACACCTACTGTTATTCTCCACAGACTATAGCCCCACGCCGCAACATAACCAGTTATAACCCATCTCCTCCTCTCAATCTGCGACTCCACTGCCGCGTTTTCCCATCTCCGAGTCGTTCCCGTCCGGGGCCTCGCCGTTGTCCACCGCCTCGCTGCGTTCGGTGCGACGTGGTCAACAAACGAGAGTCATCGGAAGAGGACTGTACGTGGAGAGCCTGACGGCTGGGACCCACGAGGTCCATGGTCGCACGCAAGGAAAGTTCCTCCTTATTAAGCTAAAAAGAATGTTTCCTCCACCTGACAGCTGGGACCCACCGGCTGTATCTTCGCACGGAAGGAAGTGCCTCCTTGTTTTGCGAAAAAAATTATTCATCCCGTTGAGAGCTAGGACCCGTCAGATTTGGTGACTGACTTGTGGGCCTACTAAGAGGATGTGTACGCACGGCTTTGTCAACTTAATCAACAAATGATTCTAGCATCTGGACCGTTGGATGTTAATCCAACAGCCGTGCTCCTTCTTCAACCTCTGTTCTTGCTCCTGTCTCCCGTGGGCGGCACCGCGGCTGTGCTGCCGCACACCCGAACCAGTGAAGTTTCCCACTCCTCTCCATCTGCGACTCCACTGCCCCGTCTTCCCCATCTCCGGGTCATTCCAGTCTGGGTGCGCTCGGCACGGCGTGGTCAACGTGGTCAACAACCGAGAGTCATCCGAAGATGACTGTATGTGAGAGGCTAATAGTGGGGACGCACCACGCCCATGGACGCATGCATGCAACGGAACGCGGCAAGGTCAACGTGGTCAAGGAACGACTTCCATCAGAAGTATACTGTACGTGGAGAGTCTCAGCTGGGTCCACGGCCGCAGCAAGTAAGTGCCTCCTTATTACGCGGAAAATAATGATTCCTCCAACTGACAGCAGGGACCCAGTAGACGGGCCACCGTATTTTGTGAAAAAAACGTTTGCCCCTGACTGCTGGGACCCACCTGACGGGCCACCGTATTTCGCTAAAAAAATGTTCCCCCCGCTGTCAGCTCAGACCCACCGGAAGTGCCTCCTTATTACTCACAAAAAATTGAATACTCCCCCGGCTAGCTGGGACCCACCTTGGTGGGATGCTGACTTGTGGGCCTACTAAGTTGACGGGGACGATGGGCTTTGTCAACTTAGTCAATATGAACGATTCTAGCTCCAAAGACCGTACGATGTCCATCCAACGGCCGTAGTGCTTCTTCAACCTCTGGTCTTCTTGCTCCAGCCACCCAAAGCAGCGCCGGTCGTGCCGCATGCTCCTGCCTCCCGTGGCCGGCTGTGCTGCCGCGGAGGCCTCACCGCCCCTACTTTTCTCACCGCTGGCCAAGCCCTGCGGCGACGGCAGCCTCACACCGCAGCCAAACCAGTGAACCCTCGTACTCCTCTCCGCGCGGGCTTCCACTGCCGCGTCTTCCCCGGCTCCGCGTCGTCCCCTTCCTAGGCCTCGTCGTCGTCCACCGTCGTGGTGCTCTCCACGCGGCGTGGTCAACGTGGTCAAGGAACGACTTCCATCGGAAGAGTACTGTACGTGGAGAGGCTGACAGCTGGGTCCACGGACACAGCCCAGTTTTTTTGTGATTTGCCAAGTAAGTCGCTTTGTCAGGCCTGTTGGGCTGCAAATCTTTCATTCGGCTGGCCGAGAAAATGGCCCATCAGTAATGAGAAATGGGCTGTACATTTTTAAAACACATCAAACCGGCAATTAGCTTCAAATATCTTTTTTTTCATTTCGAGATTTGAAATTACATTAATTTTTATGCGTGGAGAATTTGTTGGATTTTATATTGATATACATTTATGTTTAAAATCAGTTTGAATATGTGTCGAAATTTCGGGATTAAAAACAGTTCGGACCGCACCGAAATATGCAAAATTTCATATAATTTTTTAACCGTGGCCACAATATGGGCTATAATGCTAACAAAAGGAATATGGGCTCCAAAAAAAGCTTAATAATTAGCAAATGGGCTGTAAATTATTAGAAATAATGGCAGATGGGCTGTATGCTATTTTCCACAGATTTGATGCTTTCCTAAAAAAAAGGTTGACGCACAAGCAGTGACTGTTGGATGGCCATCCAACTGTTGGAAATATGCCCTAGAGGCAATAATAAAATGGTTATTATTATATTTCCTTGTTCATGATAATTTTCTATTGTTCATGCTATAATTTTATTAACTGGAAACCGTAATACATGTGTGAATACATAGACCACAACATGTCCCTAGTAAGCCTCTAGTTGACTAGCTCGTTGATCAATAGATGGTTATGGTTTCCTGACCATGGACATTGGATGTTATTGATAACGGGATCACAACATTAGGAGAATGATGTGATGGACAAGCCCCAATCCTAAGCATAGCACAAGATCGTGTAGTTCGTTTGCTAAGAGCTTTTCTAATGTCAAGTATCGTTCCCTTAGACCATGAGATTGTGCAACTCCCGGATACTGTAGGAATGCTTTGGGTGTACCAAACGTCACAACGTAACTGGGTGGCTATAAAGGTACACTACAGGTATCTCCGAAAGTATCTATTGGGTTGGCACGAATCGAGACTGGGATTTGTCACTCCGTATGACGGAGAGGTATCTCTGGGCCCACTCGGTAATGCATCATCATAATGAGCTCAATGTGACTAATGAGTTAGCCACGGGATCATGCGTTATGGAACGAGTAAAGAGACTTGCCGGTAACGAGATTGAACGAGGTATTGGGATACCGACGATCGAATCTCGGGCAAGTAACTTACCCGATAGACAAAGGGAATTGTATACGGGATTGATTGAATCCCCGACATCGTGGTTCATCCGATGAGATCATCGTGGATCATGTCGGAGCCAATATGGGTATCCAGATCCCGCTATTGGTTATTGGCCGGAGAGGTGTCTCGGTCATGTCTGCATGGTTCCCGAACCCATAGGGTCTACACACTTAAGGTTCGGTGACGCTAGAGTTGTTATGGGAAATAGTATGTGGTTACCGAAGGTTGTTCGGAGTCCCGGATAGGATCCCGGACGTCATGAGGAGTTCCGGAATGGTCAGGAGGTAAAGATTTATATATGGGAAGTCATCATACAGTCACCGGAAGTGTTCGGGGGTATGCCGGTATTGTACCGGGACCACCGAAGGGGTTCCGGGGGTCTACCGGGAGGGTCCACCTGCCCCGGAGGGCCTTATGGGCTGTAGGTGGAAGGGAACCAGCCCCTAAGTGGGCTGGGCACCAACCTCCCCCTAGGGCCCATGCGCCTAGGGTTTGGTGGAAACCCTGGAGGGGGCGCCCCCCTTGACTTGGGGGGAAAGCCACCCTCCCTGGCCGCCGCCCCTCCCACCAGATGGGATCTAAGGGGCCGGCCCCCCTCTTCATTGGCCCTATATATAGTGGAGGGGTGGGAGGGCAGCCGCACCCCTTACCTGGTGCAGCCCTCTCCTCCTCCAACTCCTCCTCCTCCTCCGTAGTGCTTAGCAAAGCTCTGCCGGAGAACCACGAGCTCCATTGCCACCATGCCGTCGTGCTGCTGGAGTTCTCCCTCAACTTCTCCTCTCCCCTTGCTGGATCAAGAAGGAGGAGACGTCCCCGGGCTGTACGTGTGTTGAACGCGGAGGCGCCGTCCGTTGGGCGCTAGATCGGATCTTCCGCGATTTGAATCGCCGCAAGTACGACTCCATCAACCGCGTTCTTGTAACGCTTCCGCTTAGCGATCTTCAAGGGTATGAAGATGCACTCCCTCTCTCTCGTTGCTAGCATCTCCTAGATTGATCTTGGTGACACGTAGGAAAATTTTGAATTATTGTTACGTTCCCCAACAGTGGCATCATGAGCTAGGTCTATGCGTAGATTCTATGCACGTGTAGAACACAAAGTAGTTGTGGGTGATGATTTGTTCAATTTGCTTGTCGTTACTAGTCTTATCTTGATTCGGCGGCATTGTGGGATGAAGCAGCCCGGACCGACCTTACACGTACACTTACGTGAGACAGGTTCCACCGACTGACATGCACTTTATGCATAAGGTGGCTAGCGGGTGTCTGTCTCTCCCACTTTAGTCGGATCGGATTCGGTGAAGAGGGTCCTTATGAAGGGTAAATAGCAATTGGCATATCACCATTGTGGCTTTTGCGTTGGTAAGAAACGTTCTTGCTAGAAACCCATAGCAGCCACGTAAAACATGCAACAACAATTAGAGGACGTCTAACTTATTTTTGCAGGGTATGCTATGTGATGTGATATGGCCAAAAGGATGTGATGAATTATATACATGTGATGTATGAGATTGATCATGTTCTTGTAATAGGAATCACGACTTGCATGTCGATGAGTATGACAACCGGTAGGAGCCATAGGAGTTGTCTTAATTTATTGTATGACCTGCATGTCAATGAAAAATGCCATGTAATTACTTTACTTTATTACTAACTGTTAGCCATAGTAGTAGAAGTAATAGTTGGCTAGACAACTTCATGAAGACACGATGATGGAGACCATGGTGTCATGCCGGTGACGTAGGTGATCATGCCGTGCCTCGAAGATGGAGATCAAAAGGCACAAGATGATATTGGCCGTATCATGCCACTTTATGATTTGCATGTGATGTTTGTCATGTTTACATCTTATTTGCTTAGAATGACGGTAGCATAAATAAGATGATCCCTCACTAAAATTTCAAGAGATGTGTTCCCCCTAACTGTGCACCGTTGCGAAGGTTCGTTGTTTCGAAGCACCACGTGATGATCGGGTGTGATAGATTCTAACGTTCGCATACAACGGGTGTAAGCCAGATTTGCACATGCGCAACACTTAGGTTGACTTGACGAGCCTAGCATGTACAGACATGGCGTCGGAACACAAGAGACCGAAAGGTCGAACATGAGTCGTATAGTAGATACGATCAACATGGAGATGTTCACCGTTGATGACTAGTCCGTCTCACGTGATGATCGGACACGGTCTAGTCGATTCGGATCATGTATCACTTAGATGACTAGAGGGATGTCTATCTAAGTGGGAGTTCATTAAATAATCAGATGAACTTAATTGTCATGAACATAGTCAAAAGGTTTTTGCAAATTATGTCATAGCTTACGCTTTAGTTCTACGCTTAAGATATGTTCCTAGAGAAAATTTAGTTGAGAGTTGACAGTAGCAATTATGCGGACTGGGTCCGTACACTGGGTATTGTCCTCATTGCTGAGCAGAAGGCTTATGTCCTTAATGCACCGCTCGGTGTGCTGAACCTCGAGCATCGTCTGTGGATGTTGCGAACATCTGACATACACGTTTTGATGACTACGTCATAGTTCAGTGTGTAATCCTAACGGTTTAGAATTGAGGCGCCAAAGACGTTTTCGAAACATCAGAGAACATATGAGATGTTCCAAAGGCTGAAATTGGGATTTCAGACTAGTGCCCACGTCAAGAGGTATGAGACCTCTGACAAGTTTCTTAAGCCCGCAAACTAAGGGAGAAAAGCTCAATCGTTGAGCATGTGCTCAGATTGTCTGAGTACTACAATCGCTTGAATCGAGTGGGAGTAAATCTTCCAGATGAGATAGTGATGGTTCTCCAAAGTCACTGCCACCAAGCTACTAGAGCTTCGTGATGAACTATAACATATCAGGGATAGATATGATGATCCTTGAGCTATTCATGATGTTTGACACCGCGGAAGTAGAAATCAAATAGGAGCATCAATTGTTGATGGTTAGTAAAACCACTAGTTTCAAAAAAGGGCAAGGGCAAGATGGGATACTTCATGAAACGGCAAATCAGTTGCTGCTCTAGTGAAGAAACCCAAGGTAGAACCCAAACCCGAGACTAAGTGCTTCTGTAATGAGGGGAACGGTCACTGAAGCAGAACTACCCTAGATACTTGGTAGATGAGAAGGCTGGTAAGGTCGACAGAAGTATATTGGATATACATTATATTAATGTGTACTTTACTAGTACTCCTAGTAGCACCAGGGTATTAGATACCGGTTCGGTTGCTAAGTGTTGGTAACTCGAAATAAAAAGCTACGGAATAAATGGAGACTAACTAAAGGTGAGATGACGATATGTGTTGGAAGTGTTTCCAAGGTTGATGTGATCAAGCATCGCATGCTCCCTCTACCATCGAGATTGGTGTTAAACCTAAATAATTGTTATTTGGTGTTTGCGTTGAGCATAGACATGATTGGATTATGTTTATCGCACTACGGTAATTCATTTAAGGAGAATAATGGTTACTCTGTTTATTTGAATAATACCTTCAATGGTCTTGCACCTAAAATGAATCTCGATCGTAGTGATACACATGTTCATGCCAAAAGATATAAAATAGTAATGATAGTACCACATACTTGTGGCACTGCCATTTGAGTCATATTGGTATAAAACGCATGAAGAAGCTCCATGTTGATGGATCTTTGGACTCACTCGTTTTTGAAAAGATTGAGACATGCGAACCATGTCTATTAGTATATATGCATGAAGAAAGTCCATACAGCTGGATCGTTTGGACTCACTTTATTTTGAATCACTTGAGACATGCAAATCATACCACATGGGCAAGATGACTGAAAGGCCTCGATTTCAGTAAGATGGAACAAGAAAGCAACTTGTTGGAAGTAATACATTTTGATGTGTGCAGTCCAATGAGTGCTGAGGCACGCAGTGGATATCGTTATGTTCTTACTTCACAAATGATTTGAGTAGATGCTAAGAATATTTACTTGATGAAACACAAGTCTGAATTATTGAAAGGTTCAAGTATTTTGAGAGTGAAGTTGAAGATCGTCGTGACAAGAGGATAAGATGTCTGTGATATGATCATAGAGATGAATATCTGAGTTATGAGTTTGGCACACAATTAAGACATTGTGGAAATTGTTTCACAACTAATACCGCCTGGAACACCATAGTGTGATGGTGTGTCCGAACATCATCACTGCACCCTATTGGATATGGTGCATACCATGATGTGTCTTATCGAATTACCACTATCGTTTATGGGTTAGGCATTAGAGACAACCGCATTCACTTTAAATAGGGCACCACGCAATTCCGTTGAGACGACACCGTATGAACTATGGTTTAGAGAAACCTAAGTTGTCGTTTCTTAAAAGTTCTGGGCTGCGACGCTTATGTGAAAAAGTTTCAGGCTGATAAGCTCGAACCCAAAGCGGATAAATGCATCTTCATAGAATACCCAAAACAGTTGGGTATACCTCCTATTTCAGATCTGGAAGCAAAAGTGATTGTTTCTAGGAACGGGTCCTTTCTCGAGGAAAAGTTTCTCTCGAAAGAATTGAGTGGGAGGATGGTGGAGACTTGATGAGGTTATTGAACCGTCACTTCAACTAGTGTGTAGCATGGCACAAGAAGTTGTTCCTATGGCACCTACACCAATTGAAGTGGAAGCTTATGATAGTGATCATGAAACTTCGGATCAAGTCACTACCAAACCTTGTAGGACGACAAGGATGTGTACTACTTCAGAGTGGTACGTAATCCTGTCTTGGAAGTCATGTTGCTAGACAACAATGAACCTACGAGCTATGGAGAAGCGATGGTGGGCCCAGATTCCAACGAATGGCTCGAGGCCATAAAATCCGAGAGAGGATCCATGTATAAAAACAAAGTATAGACTTTGGAAGAACCACTTGATGGTCGTAAGGCTGTTGGGTGCAGATGGATTTTAAAAGGAAAACGAACAATGATGGTAAGTATCACCATTAAGAAAGCACGACTTGTCGTTAAGATGTTTTCTAACAAGTTCAAGGAGTTGACTACGATGAGACTTTCTCACTCATAGCGATGCTAAGAGTCTGTTGGAATTATATTAGCAGTTACTGCATTATTTATGAAATCTTGCAGATAGGATGTCAAAACATTGTTTCCTCCACGATTTTCTTGAGGAAAGGTTGTATGTGATACAACCAGAAGGTTTTGTCAATCCTGAAATATGCTAACAAGTACGCAAAGCTCCAGCAATCCTTCTAAGGACTGGAGTAAGCATCTCGGAATTGGAATGTACTCTTTGATGAGATGATCAAAGATTTTGGGTTTATACAAAGTTTATGAGAAACTTGTATTTCCAAAGAAGTGAGTGGGGGCACTATAGATGAGTATATGTTGTTGACATATTGTTGATCAGAAATGATGTAGAATTTCTAGAAAGCATACAGGGTTATTTGAAAAGTGTTTTTCAATGGAAAACCTGGATTAAGCTACTTGAACATTGAGCATCAAGATCTATAAGGATAGATCAAAAACGCTTAATAGTACTTTCAAATGAATACGCACCGCACTACTAGGAAAAGGGCTATAGATGGAATGGCCACTAATGGCGCACCAGACATCTGGTGCGCCATTGCTATGTACCAGTGGCGCACCGTGTGCTGGTGCGCCATTAGTGTGAAATACACTAACGGCGCACCAGACACGCGGTGCGCCATTAGTAACAAATTTTATTTTTTTATTTTGCCAAACATACTAATGGCGCACCAGGACATAGTGCGCCATTAGTAGTTGTAACTAGTAATGGCGCACCAGCAACATAGTGCGCCACTAAAATATTTTTTTATTTTTTACTTTTTTGCAAAACTACTAATGGCGCACCTGGGGCAGTGCGCCATTACTAGTTTAAGCTAGTAATGGCGCACTGCTCCCCCGTGCGCCATTAGTGTTTTTTTGCAAAACTACTAATGGCGCACCACCAGCGGGTGCGCCATTAGTAACCAGGGTTACTAATGGCGCATTATGTGGTGGTGCGCCATTAGTAACCTGGGACGAGCTAGATATTTTGGACAGCCACACACCTACCCACTCACTTTCCCCACTTCATTCTCTCCTCCCTCCTCCAAGCTTGTCTCGGCTGCCTCCTCCTCCTCACCTCATTTGCACCATAAATTCATCCAAATTACGTGGTTAAAGCCCCTTTTTTTGATAGGTAAGTAAGGGGGAAGCTATCTTTATGTTGTTCTCCCTCCAACAACGTGCACATGCACTTTTTATGTCCTAGCTAGATCTATGTATGTTTGTGGTGTTGCATATATGTTTGTGTTTGCAGGTACCGGTATATGAAATGCGATAGTTGCCAATATTTTGCCGGAATGTTGATTCATTTCCGTTTCGGCGAGAATTTTGGCACTGCATTCTTTTTGGTCCTATTTTTAGGGAAAGTCATGCCAAATTTTTTCTTGGTTCTAAAATATCGTTTTGCTCTACCCCGCAGGTGACCATGGTCCGCACGATGACCGAAGGCATCATGAATAGGTTTTTGAGCTCCGCGAAGGCCGAGATGCTTGAAAAGAACGAGACGGAGATAAGTTGTCCGTGTCGAACATGCAAGCTGAAGAGCCTTATTGCGGACCCGGATTCCGGGCAGGTGCGGGACCACCAGCTCTTGCGTGGTTTCATGGATGGCTATCGGTGTCAAGGTGATGAAGATGACTATGAAGTCATCCATGGGGGTCGGGCAAGAAATGAGGATGGGCAGCAAGACAACCACCGCGGCTCGGGAGGGCGAGAAGATGAAGAATCTCCAGGACATGATCACGACGGTGATGCTGTACACAGTCATCATGTAGAAGATGCCGGACATGATGATGAGGAAGATGCGGGAGCAGACGAAGGGCATGATCATGAAGATGAAGATGCCGGCGGAGCAGACGACGATGGACCATCGATGGGCTGGGTGCAGGACCCTCATATTCAAGAGCTGCTTCTCAAGCAGACGGATAACGCAAGAGCTGCCGCCCGAGAGAAAGCCAAGCTGGATCAACTGGAGATAGACGCGGTTACTCCATTGTATGAAGGATGCAGGCCCGAGGATACCCGCCTGAAAGTAACGCTCATGGCTCTGGAGATGAAGGTAAAGCACAAAATGACCGACGCATGCTTCGACAAGAACATGTCATTCTGGCACGAACGTCTTCCCAAGGGGAACAAGTGCCCGACCAGTTTCGAGGAGGCGAAGAAAATCGTGTGTCCTCTGGATTTACCGCACGTGAAATACCATGTGTGTATGAACAATTGCATAATTTATCGGGACGAGCACACGGAGTCTACCATATGTCTGGTGTGCGGCGTCACTCGATACAAGAAGAGGAAGAAAGCTCCTCGAAAAGTGGTGTGGTACTTTCTGATCACTCCTTGTCTGCAGCGGTATTTTGCGGACCCTAAGGTAGCAAAGCTCCTGCGTTGGCACGCGAATAGGGAGGAGAAGAAGCGAGAAGATGACGCAAATGATCCGGAGATAAATAAAAAAGACAAGATGCTGAGTCACCCTAAGGATGGGAGCCAGTGGCAAGCGTTGAACTTCGAACACCCAGAATTTGGGAACGATCGAAGGAACATCATGCTGGGCGCGAGCACCGATGGAGTCAATCCGTTTGGCAGCCAGAGAAGCACACATAGCACCTGGCCTGTGTTTGTGTGGATGTACAACCTTCCCCCCTGGTTGTGCATGAAGAGGAAGTACATTCACATGAGTATGCTAATTGAAGGGCCGAAACAACCAGGGAACGACATCAATCTGTATCTGGGGCTGCTGGAAGAGGAGCTAGACACGCTGTGGAAAACGCCAGCCAATACGTGGGACGCCGCAGAGAAAGAATATTTCCCTATGAGAGCCGCACTGCTCACGATGGTGCAGGACTATCTCGGTTTCGGATATCTCGCGGGGCAGGTGGTCCACGGATTTTCTGGATGTGTTAGGTGCATGGATGACACAACGTATCGCCAGCTAGATAGAGATCCCGGGTCTTCGAAAACCGTGTTCATGGGACATCGAAGGTGGCTTCGCGACGATGACCCGTGGAGGAAACGCAAGGATCTGTTCGATGGTGAAACCAAACCCCGATGACGCCTGCGTACGAGGAGCGGCGAGGAAATAGACGAGCTGTTGAAAAATTGGAAAGATTGCCCACTGCCAGGAAAGAAGCAAAAGGCGCCAGAGCCGGGAAAGAAGCGAAAGGCGCCAGAGCCACTGCTGAAGGTATGGAAAACGAGGTCTGTTTCCTGGGACTTGCCGTACTGGAAGATCCACCGTGTGCCTCACAGCCTTGATGTCATGCATATCACGAAGAACGTGTGCGAGAGTCTGCTTGGTACCCTGCTCAACATGCCAGAGAGGACCAAAGATGGGCCGAAAGCAAGGGCAAACTTGAAATCAATGGGCATCAGAGAGGAGCTTCACGCTAATGATGATGAGGCGAAGCAGGACACGGAAAGTCGTCGCAAAGGCAAAAAGGCCAAGAAGACCGGAAATGACTTCCCTCCCGCATGCTTCACTCTAAGTCAGGAGGAGATCGATCAGTTTTTCACCTGCCTCGTAGGAGTAAAACTTCCTTACGGTTACGCGGGGAAGATAAGCAGATACCTAGACTCAGTGAAGCAGAAGTTCAGCGGGATGAAGTCTCACGACTGTCACGTGCTGATGACGCAGATACTTCCAGTTGCAATCCGTGGGATCATGGACGCGCATGTCCGTGAAAAGCTATTTGGCCTATGCAACTTTTTCGACGTCATCTCTCGGAAGTCGGTTGGCGTGAGGCAACTCAGAAGGCTACAGGAAGAGATCGTGGTGATACTATGCGAGCTTGAGATGTACTTCCCTCCTGCATTCTTCGACGTTATGGTGCATCTGCTGGTCCATATCGTGGAGGATATCATCCAACTCGGGCCGACGTTCCTGCACAGCATGATGCCGTTCGAAAGGATGAATGGTGTCATCAAAGGATACGTTCGCAACATGTCACGTCCAGAGGGAAGCATAGCCAGGGGCTTTCTGACCGAAGAGTGCATCTCCTACTGCACGAATTATCTAGGCATCGAGAACCCCGTTGGTCTGCCCGTCAACAGGCACCTCGGCAGGCTCGCTGGATGGGGTCACCGTGAGGGTCGCCGCGAAATGCATGTCAACGTTGATGGTCGACTCGCCGACTTTGAAAGAGCAAACCTAGTCGCGCTACAACACATAGACGTGGTCGATCCTTGGGTGGTAGAGCACAAAACGTTTATTGAGAAGACGTACAATGACCGAGGCCAACAGAGGACAGACGGAGATATAATCAAAGAGCACAACTCATGTTTCACGCGTTGGTTCAAGCAGAAGCTTCTGTCGTACCCTTTACATGAGGATTCTTCCGCGGAAGAACAACTCATATTCGCCTTGTCAATATCGACGGCTACACATTCTACACCGAGGACAAGGACATGAAGAGCGATGGTTATCAAAACTCCGGGGTAACGATGGAATCCTACACCGGTAACGACAAGGATAGATACTACGGAAGGATCGAGGAGATCTGGGAGCTGAGCTACGCTGGAGAGAAGGTCCCGATGTTCCGTGTCAGATGGGCCAAAAGCGTCATAAAAGAAGACCGGTATTTCACCACCATGGTTATACCCGAAGCCAAATCCAAGACCGCAGGCGCGAACGTCACCGCGAAAAATGAGCCATGGGTACTGGCTTCCCAAGTGGACCAATGCTTCTTCATTACCGACCCATCAAAGCCCAGTCGTGTTGTCGTGAGGAGAGGCAAAAGGAAGATCATAGGAATGGATGGAGTCGCCAATGAGCAAGACTTCGACATGTACGGCGACCCGAAGATGGAACATGACGACGACGATGAAGTATTAGCATACACCACAAGAAGAAGCAGGACCACCCTACCTAAAGGACGTCCGTTCAAGAGAAGAACTCCATTTACGAAAAATAAGGGCAAGAAAATTGTGAACAGATAACTAGCTAAGATCGATTGTATTTAAATTGTAGCCTTCATTTCTCGATTGTATTTCATGGGCACCATCTCCCCCGCTCCACCGGCCGCCGCCGCCGACCCCCCGCACCCTCCCCCACTCCACCGCCGCCGCCGATCCACCGCACCCTCCCCCGCTCCACCGGCCGTCGCCGACGACCCCCCGCACCCTCTCCCCCGCACCCTCCCCGGCCC